>NW_022900918.1:40804523-40861809 GCF_012274545.1 Fukomys damarensis
CTCTCCTGGTCTTTCTCTCCCTTATCACCTGCCACCCCACCCCCGTGGCCTCCTCTCCTTCCAGAACTTTTCCTGGGGCGTCAGGATGCTTCTCCTAAGGCCCTGCCCAGGCAGCCCTCCTCCATGTCCAGGCCCAGAACGTGCCCCAGACCTCTGGCGGTGGCCAGCCAGCCTGCCCTGTCCTTCTGCCGGCTCCCTTCCTGTGGCAGGCGGGCCCTGCCCTCCGTGCCTCCGTGTGATGCTGACGCCTTCCACACAGCACTCGTGTGCCAGCTCGGATGGGAAGCCCTCGGCCCGCCTCAGTGTTTGTTCCTCAGCCACTTTTGGGTGCTGGCCTCTCCCTACATACTTCATTATTTTCCGTTTCGCATTTTTATTTTTATCAGCACGAGCTTGCAGTACATAACGGCCGCGCTCCTGGAGGGAGCTGGTGCGTGGAAGAGACACTTCGCCCTTCCGTCACCCCTTTCCTCTGCCCTCCCTCCCCTCCCTCCATCTCTCCTACCCCTTCCCATTTGAAAAGCTCCATCCCCCTGTTCCCTGTCAGTCATCTGCTCTTTCGCCCCGTACTTTATGTATGCTTCGAGTTTCTCACGTAAGAGAAACCGTGCCGTGTGTGAGCATGCATGTCCGGTGGCTCTCGTCGATCTCTGCCGTTCTGCCGTGGTGCCGTCTTGTGGCCCGCTGCTCGGTGTCCCTGCCCCTTGCTGGGCTTCCGGTGCGGAGCCCTTTGTTTCCACCTCAGCCGCAGAGTGTGGTCTGTTTGCATAGATGGTTCCTATGTGTTTGCCAAATGAAAGGAATAAGTCAGTGGATTAATCAGCTACCTCATAATTAAAAGATGCTGACAAGAAGAGATGGTGACTTGGTGCAAATATGGATCCCAGTGCCTGTGACAGTCTCTGCCAGGCTTCTGCATGAGGAACAGGAAGTACTGTAACTTTTTCCTCTCACGGGGAAGGTCACAGCTGAAGGAAGAGCCCTATCTCACGGTGTATTATGTTCTGGGATAGCGAGAGCTACATCGTGCCTGGCAGAAACACCCTGTGCTGATGGTGCGAAGGCTTTGCAAACTCGCAGGCTCATGGTGCCCAGGTGATTCCGCTGTGGAGACGGAATGTGGCAGAAGTGGCTTTGGCCGTCGGAGCTGATGCTGTGCCAAGACCCAGCACCATGTGCTTTATCCTCACAGGTATTTGAACCAGGCCATGGGGGGAGACACAGCGGCCGGTGACCATGTGCTGAACAGGGAGAGATTTGCGGCTTTGAAACAAGCTCTGAATGTAATTGGCTTCAGCAACTTGGTGAGTCATCTTCGTGTTTCCCTGGGAAACCAGCCTAGAACCAGATTAGGAAAGTTATTCATCCCAGCGCGTCTCCCACACCCAGTGACTTCCAGGTACTGGTGGGGACTCGGGTGACTTGGCATAACAGGCCCCAGCCCCTCCTCCTGGAGCCTGCATTTTCGTGGGGCAGGAGAGGAACAGAGGCTGTGGAGGGGAGAGGTACCGGGGAGGCAAGGAGGGCCCATGGCAGGAAGGGGCGCAGCCTCCAGTATGGGGACCAGTGCCTTTCCTGAAAGGAACACAGGTGTGTGTCCAGATTGGAGCAGCAACTCCAGGGTGTGGGCTGACTGTGCCACATGTTTACATTTTAAAAATCTCATCCCAGTAGAACACACATTGGCATTTCTCCCCCCGGAATACTCTCGTTGCCTTGAACACACTTAGTTCACTGTTCTTGTCACTTTCTGAAGCAACTAGTGAAGTCCTCTTTCATGAGTGTCTTCACATAGTGTGGTGAAGACACAGTGACTGCTGCTGTCCCGTAACATCCAAAAGAGACAGACCTGGAGAAACATGACACGGTGCCTCGTCCACCTCATTCCCTGGATCAGACATCGTGGGACATCTGGCTCCTCCCCCAAATTAAAACTACGCGAAAGGGCATCATTTTGAATTTATTCAGACATCAGGGCAGCCAGGACAGCACAACTAAAGACAAAAGGAAAGAGGACTCCAGAGCCTCTTCAGAAGGTGGCGAGGACGATGGGGTGAGGGAGTCTAAAGTGAGGGAAGCGTTTTAGGGGACTCCTGGCAGGATATCTTTTACTGTAATACAAGTTTTTGTTTGTTTTTGGTACCGGGGATTGAACTCGGGTCCTTGTGCTTGTGAGGCAGGCAGCGGAACCACTGAGCCAAATCCCCGGCCCTGTAATAAATATTTTTAACTTAAGCATTTAACCATATTCTTGATCACACTGCCTGAACTGACCAACCCACTAGTCCTAGGGGACCCTGAGAAACTGTTGCCGGTTCAGCATCACTGAAAATGACTCTAATCACTGTATTAAATGTCTTCTTAAACAACAGAAGACAGTGTTTCCCTTTCTAGAGAGTCACAAACCCCTGCAGACTCACTGAGCTGCACGGAACCGCAGAAAAGCCTTCCTAGGGCTGTGCGTAAGGAGCGTCTGTGATACCGGAAATGTTCCTGACGCTGCCAGCCCTGTGTCACTCCTGGGCTCATGGGCAGAGCACATTTAATTCACTTTGGTTAACTTACATGGCTGTGTGTGGTTCATAGTTGCTGAAGTGAACAGCGCAGGTCTCGTGAGTCTGAAATGTAAAATGGCCCAGCCTTGGGAGAGACCTCCCCACACCCGCGGGTCTCTCCTTCCCTGAACCCCCTTCTGCATGTTGCGGTCTGGGTTAGGGCTGAGCACTCAGAAGCAGTTTCCTTGCCAGGGCGAGTGGCTATGAGAAGCCAGGCGTGCACAGGCGTGACTATGTTCTGTTGTGACCATTGCGGGCTTGGGTCTCCCCCAGTGTCCCGCTAATCAGGCAGCGCCTGTGTGTGAGGGTGGGAAGTGAGCCAGGACCAGGGTCAGGAATGGACCCTGAATGAAATCACTTGAACACTTGCTTTGGTCCCCTTCACTCTATTCAAAGATCAGTGTTTTTTGTTTTGTTTTATTTTGTTTTTGAGACAGGGTCTTGCTATGTAGTTCAGGCTGGATTGAAACTCACTGTGAGTCCAGGCTGGCCTTGAATTCATGTGGTCTTCCTGCCTCGGCCTCCCCAGTGTGGATGTTACAGGACTCTGCCACCATGCCTGGCTTGGAATGGGATGTGTCTTTTAGAGACTGGAATTCCAAAAGCTTTGGTCAGACAGCTTCCTGTTCTTTTGCTTTAATTATCCAAGCTATTTCTGTCCTATCCTAGACCCTACCCACTTGCACAGTTTCATCTTTGTCCTTGCTCCTGTGAAGTTTTCTTTTCTTTTCTTTTCTTTTTTTTAAATTTTTTTTTGGTACCAGGGATTGAACTCGGGAGCTTGCACTTGTGAGGCAGGTGGCAGAACCACTGAGCTAAATAAATCCCTGGCCCCTTGTTTACTTTCTTATCATTGAGTCACAATACTCAGCACCCACAGTTGTAAGGAGAGGTTTATCTTGGCTTATAATATGTAGAGGTTTCAGACCACAGTCAGCTGGCTCCAAGACAGGTGGCCTGGCGGAGGAGAAACAGCTCCTGGCATGGTGACCGGAAGCAGAGAGAGATCAAGGGGGGAGGAGGGAGACAGACCCTTCCAGGCCACGCCCCTGGCCACCTCCTCCCCCAGGCTCCGCCCTCAACATCACATTGGGTGGGAACTCAATGGAGGACTGATCCACTCTCGTGTCACACACCCATGATCCAGTCACCTCCCCAGAGCCCCACCTAGGAGCTCAGGAGACTTTGGGGGACACCTAGATAGAAACCAAAAACCCACCTTCCATGCCTGGAAGCTTCTGCCTTCTTTCCAGGAAACAGGAGCGTAGACAGAGGCAGGAAACCATTCTACTGAAATCCAGTTGCTTGGAAACAGCACTTTGAATATCCAGGATTGGTGTTCAGAGGTAGAACAAGCAAACTGCTGGCTGTGGGCACCGACAAGCACTCGTGCTGTGCTGGTAGAAGACAACAGAGATGTGAAGTGCATCCTTCCCCTCGGGCCTGTGGAGCGACCGGGACAGTGACACTGAGCCCGCTGGAGGGGTGGGTTCCCACCCATTGCATCTTGCAGGAAGGCGTTTCTGGGCTGGCAGGACCTCCAGCCAAAACACCCCGGCAGTGAGTTGTGGCCCTAGGTAGTTTGATCATCCAAAAGCTCGGCCTATCGTGGGAGGGCGAAACGTCAGGGGCCAGCTGTGCACGACAGACCAAGGTGTGGCCTCGCTGTCCATGGGGGCTACAGACCCGACCCAGTCCATCACACGGTGACACTTACCTGCCTCTGTCACTGAATGCTGTGACCCGAGCATGATACAGGTTCTGCTTGTCCATCTACCTTGCAGATACTAAATATTTAATGAAGAGCTTTGGGAATTACTACTAAGGAGGAAAAGTTGTCAGGTCACTTAAGAGGCTGAGACAGTGATATTTTATAAAGCAAGAGTGAATTAAATATGCAATTTAGGGATTCACGGACACAGTTTAGTATAATGCCATGTTCATAGAATGTTATACCTGAAGAGTGTCCACCCCAGTGCTGTTTTATAAAAGATGACAAAGTCAAGTTGGGCATGGTGGTGAATGTCGTTCATCCCTGTATTCTGGGAGGCTGAGGCAGGAGGATCACAAGTTTAAGGCCAGCCTGGGCAACTTGGCAGATTAACAAGAACCTGTATCCAAATACAGTGGACCCTCGAGTTACAACCTGGTCCGACATAAGAATAATTTGGGTTATGACCAGAATTTTAGTTTTAACTTATGACCAAAGTCTTGAGGTGTGACCCGAATACTGGCCACTTGTGCTTCCAGATGGTCTCAGATACAGATTAACCTTCACAGGGGTCTGGAAGGAACATGACAGCTTCCTCTCCCGTGTGGGGCTGAGAAATTCTGGGCCAGTGTCTCTCTAAAGACACTGAGATCTGCCTGTGTGCAGGAGAGACACTTTGAAGACTGTGCAGAGGAGCCTGAGCCTTCATTGACCAACTCAGTTACCACCAGCCCTAGGGAAAGAATTGAGTTTGTAAGTTAAGGGTCCACTGTAAGAATAAAGAAAGGACTGGAGGTGTAACTCAGTGCAAAGGCCCTGGGTTTAGTTTCTAGACACACACACACACACACACACACACACACACACACACCAAGACAAAATCACACCTTTTATGAAAACTGGAGAAAATGAGGACACCATTGCTGTGAGTGCTAATGAATCAGGTGGCTGTGACCTCGAGGGCCACCCACATAGGCATGGTACCAGCTTTTCCTCCCCAGTCCCACATCAGCAAGCTGAAAGGTTCTATCCCTGTGCTCTATGAACACCGGGTGTCACTGTTTGATATTCTGGAGGAATGGCCTCTTTTGTGATTTTTCATTCTTGCCATAAACACCCTTCCAGAAGCTGCAGCCCCATGGTTCACCTGTGCACAGTCCCGTGTCACGGCCTCTCCCTAGATTTTTCTCCATCCCCCAAGACGGCCCTGGAGTTTTTCCGTGTTCCCTGGCATCCTGATCTCCATTGCAGCAGGAGTGGTACACTGTAGTCACCACCTCTGCTTATCTCGAGGGGCGATGATCACAAGGAAGGGCCCTCTGTAGAGACCCTCCTGCCTCTGCTCTCAAGGTTGGGTCCGAGGACCGAAGTCTTACCCTCCAGGTGACTTCCACCCAGTTAGACCTCCATCTGTTTTTGTTGCAGTCAATATTTAGAAAGCATTAATTTCTGGGCATGGTGATGCCCGCCTATAATCCTAACCGTTAGGAAGCTGAGACAGGAGGATTGTTGCAAGTTCAAGGGCAGCATGGGCTACCTAATGAGTTCAAGGCCAGCCTGGACTACATAGTGAGACCCTGTCTCAGAAAACCAACAATAAGACATTAGTCTGTGTCAAAATCACTTCCTTATTCTCTTATTTTGAGCAAAGGAAACACTGATTGTGAGAAATATGCATCAATTAGGAGATGGCTGCTCGGAGACAGACATTCACGGTTCTCTCACCAACACCTGGCATCCAAGAGGCTCAGTCCCCCACGTGGTGCAGGTCTCTGCCCTGTAACCCACTTTCCAGTTTGTGCAGGACTTACCAGTCCCCCTTCCTAAGCCACCTCTCCCTTTGTCTGTGGCAGGAGGTGGAGAACCTGTTCGTGCTCCTGGCCGCCGTCCTGCACCTGGGGGACCTGCAGTTCACTTCCCTCACCGACCCTGCAGGCTCTGCCTTTGTCTCCGACCTCCAGCTGCTGGAGCAAGGTCAGGGGACAGCGCCCTGCCGCCGCCCTTGGTGTGCAGTTTGCACATGGCCAGTAGGTGGAGACACAGCCCACAAAGCCAGTGGGAGCTGGCCCTCAAGAGAACTGCGGGCAGAGCCTGGGTGGCCGGGCTTTCTTCTCCCAGGGGGTTGCGGGATGAGGAAGGAGAGAAGGCTGTCCCACCTCTATGCTGCACACCCCTGCAGCCCTCCGCACTCACTCTCCGGCTCCTGCTCGGCTCCTCTCTTCTCCTCTTCCCCACCCCACCTCGTCACTAGCTAAACATGCCTGCTGTACATTGTACCGTTTCCTCCCTTCAGAGATCTCCTCACTGCAAACCCCTCCTTTGTGCTGGTCACTCGCACGTTTGACCTCCCAAGTACAGGTTGTCATTACACACCCTGTGTGCACCCACATCAAAATGATGTAGGAAGGAATTCCGGGGGGAAACTCGGTACCATCTGTGAGGAGGACAAGGAGACAGCCCTGCTGTGAGCTGAGGCACGGGACGGGGCTGGGTGTGTGCGCACGTGTTTAGACATCTCTCCTCGGGCAGATCTGACCCTCGCAGTAGTCACGGCCCTCGAAGCTCGCACACACTCTCTTCAGAGCGCACAAAGGCCGCAGGGTAACTGCAGAGCACAACGTTCTTCGTGTGCAGAAACGGACGGCGGCCTCACATTGCACTGTCGCTTGGTTTCAGTGGCTGGGATGCTGCAGGTGTCGGCAGAGGAGCTGGCGTCCGCCCTGACGACCGATGTTCAGTATCTCAAAGGTGAGCTTTCCGCCGCCGTCACACACTTGAGACAAAGCACGTGTTCCTGTGTCCGGGAATCGGGGCCACTTAGAAAAGCATGGGAGCCACGTGTCCCTCGGGGTGGCTCTGCACCGTGAGCACCCCAGTGGCCCCAGGAGCTCCCTTGGATTAACTGGTTGCACTCTCTAGCGAATCTGTCACTTGAGAGGAAGCCATCCGTCCAGAGGCACCGTCCCGTGAAACGCGGCCCCCACACGCGTGCCCAGCTGTGCCATCCGGTCGGCGACAGCCCGGCCTCCCGCTGTCTCTGCACAGAATAACAGCTTCCTCTGTTGGGCAGGACTGGATGGGCATAGTGCCCAGGCTCTGAATGTTATAATTTCTGGTCTCTCACAAATCGTTGTGAGGTGGGCATGATGTTGCCATTTTAAGGATGAGAAAGCTGAGATTCAGAGGTGAGATAACTTTCACTGCCAAATCGCTGCTGACTGGCATGCGGGATCAGAGTGAAGGCTGCAGCGCCCCAGATGTCTGGTCCCCCCACACGCTCCCTCCTCCCTGCCCTCCCCTCCCTTCCCTTCCTTTCCCGTCTGTGTCCCTACCCCATGGGGGAGAGGACTGATTTCCCCCACACCCTTCAGTTGCTCACTGTGACTCACCCCTGTAAGAACTCAGAATCCATCTGGCCATAGCCCTTTTCTTCCTCCTCCTCCTCCTCCAATTTCTCTTCCCCCTCTTTCTCCTCTTCCTTCTTCTTCACTTGGAATAGAACCAAAGCCTTTGCATTACACTACAATCCCGTCCTTTAATTTTTTTTTTTTTTTAATTTCAAGACAGGGTCTCAGCGAGTTGCCAAGGCTGGGCTTAAACTTGTGATCTTCCTGCCTCGGCCCTCCTGCAGAGCTCTCCTTTTCTCTGTATCATCACGAATCTTGCCTGCTTCCCTGTGCACCGCCCTGCAGGTGTTCGGCTGTGTGCCTGTCACGGCTGTCCTGTCCCTGCTCTCAGAGCTGCCTTCAGGTGTTCTGGAACCGAGTGAATTTTTCCCTGTGCACTCGGTGTTCCCCAGGTTGCTCCTGACGTCTCTCCGCGTTGTCTCTCCGCGGAGAGGGCAGACACTGGCCAGCGTGATGCTCTCCATCCTCACTGCCTCCTCTGCATTTCCTGTCCTGGTTACGGCAAGGGCCTCCTGGCAAAGCTGTTGTCTGACCTTATCTCCTTCTGCCAGCCTCCCATACTACTTCAGAAATAACCTGTGAAATGCCGGTGTGATCCTTATCTGGAGGTGGCAGGCTTTCGAGGATGCCTCCTGCCCCTGGTGGGCCGTCCATTCCTGCAGGAAGGCCCTGGAGGCTGCGTTCCTATTTGGGCCACACCTGATTTATGCCCCTTGGCTGTGTCTCCCAGACCCCTTTGCATGAGCCGCATTTGCGTCTTGACTTTCCCCAAGTCCACCGTCCCCCCGCATGCCTGTCACCGTCTACAGCTCACTGTATTCGGGCCCCTGCACTTCCGCTGCCCTCGCCCTCCCGCCACGTTGGTGACGGACCTGGGCGCCTCAGACGTGTGGCCTCGGGGACAGTGATTCCACCTCCTCGTCACAGCCACCTGCTCTTGCTGCCGTCGGTGCTGTTCCCTCGGGGGCTTTGGCCTCCTGGTCTTTCCTGGGTCCATTCTCCCTTCTATCCTCTTCCAAAGCTCTCCTCTTTCAGGGTTTCAGTCACTGTGTTTTAGGAGAATGATGGAGAAGCTTCCATCTGAGGGCCCGGCCTTTTTCCCTAACTGCAGACCCACACTTTGCTTGCTAGGACCATTTCTGTGAGAAACATGTAACCGCGGCCACTTTCGCAGACGTACAGGCCTCCAGATGCCTTGGAATGCTTCAGGGAACAAACCAGTGAGCGGATGTCCAAACCTTGGTCGGGGACCCCGGGCAGGGCTGTGTCCCGGGAGGAAATGGCACAGCCTCCTTAGAAGTCCAGAGCTGTGCTCCAGGTCTCGGCAGTGTATTTCACACTCACTTCAGGGAACATTTTCCATGAGAACCCACTGCGGCCTCATTTATTACTACAATCACAGACCATTTTTAACATCCTTCCACAGACGTGGGGGGAGATAAACAGGATACACGTGGTTTTGTCGTTTCTGAACCTCTGGTCCCAACCCCTCTTCTTTGCACGATTTCAGGAGACTTAATAGCGCGACGACATACCGTACGAATGGCTGAGTTTTACCGCGACCTGTTGGCCAAGTCCCTGTACAGCCGTCTGTTTGGCTTTCTGGTGAACGCTGTGAACTGCTGCCTGCACAGTCAGGAGGAGGATGCCAGGTAGGAGCCGGCCAGGCGCCCCAGACGTGGGCTCAGCTCATCAAGCTGCTCCTGCCCCAGGCGGCCCTGAGGCTCAGCATCACGCGGGGCTGTTTCTGCTGAGGCCGTCTTCCTGGAAGGTCTGAGAGGTGGTTGTTCACAGTGTGAGCTCCCTGCCCACCCAGCACGGGGATGAACGGACCAAGCCACCACTCACATGCAGATGTGCAGTGAGTTGTCTGGGGACGAAGGTCTCCGTGGGCTTTTGTGCACCGAAGTAGAGAAGGGTCGTGAAACTTGGAGGAAGACAGTCTGAGGTATCTGGGGAGAGGCTGTCTCTCTCTCGGAACCAATGAGATGCCTCCTCATTTCCTCACTTATTTCAGGGATTATTTGGCAGAGGGTCTCTGTGGTAGTCGCACGGCTCATACCCTTAATCAGCCTTAAGCAGTCGCTTTTTCAAGCCTGCTTGATCATCTGAAAACTGCACAGCTCTGGGCATCTCGGCAGTGGCAGACGTTGTCATTGTCCTTGTCACTACCATGAGCTTGAGGCACGATTGAGAGCAGAGCCGCCTCCAGGAGTCATTCCACATACATTTGGCTCTTGAGCCCTTCTGAGAATCTCTTTGTAGACTTCTTCACCAAATTCCTGAAAAATGCAGCCTTTAGATGTTTCTTAGGAAACATTAGAGCTAACGTATCGGTGGGGATGTTCTTAAATAAACATGGGCATCCCAGAAGATCCCAAGGACAAAGGGATACGAAAGTTCTTATTAAAGTCACATGCATGAAACGCACAGCACCCAGGCAGCACGTGCAGTACAGAGCTGGTGACCGGCGGTGGGCAGATGCAGCACTGTCTGGATCCCAGCAGAAATACCCGAGTGTTCGGTGAGGTCAGGGTTCTGGACTTTGCTGTTACTGTGATCTCCTGTTATCAGTTAACTTGCAGTTTTCCTTTAAATATTATGATTACTCACAACAGACAGCAGAATGTGAAATTTACTCAATCAATTTTGTATAACATGATTAGCATCCTTGCTGAGGTTGACATTGAAAAATTAATACATAATTAATATATAACTTGGGCTGTACCTAGAAACTTTTAGAAAATTTCCATTTGACATTTAGGTCTTACCAAAGGCTAGATGGGTAATTGGAAAGATCTAGTTTCAGACTACACACACTAAGAGAAAGCAAACATAAACGGAGAAAAGCACAGTTTCCCCTTCTGATGGCTATTGCCCCGTGTTAGTATGTGTTTATGATTACCCTTCCTATTTTCATACTAAGTGGGTGTAGGAAGACAGAGATTAGTGGGCAATTAGAATTAACATATTATGAAGTTCAATTTCTATGAGATAGTATCACGTGAGTCTTAATTTCAATTTTCCCTCTCTGTTTCTTTCATGGCTCATCTGACGTCAGTTTAAGTCCCCAAATAGTGCAGTGACAACTTTTCTTTGTAGTATTTCTAACTCACCGAAATTCATGGAAAGCTTAGGTTTTGGCAGAGTTACCAGCCCTTTTCTCCCATCCAGACACCAAGTAAGCCCAACCTTGCTTAGCTTCTGAGAGCTAACGAGGTTGGATGCATTCAGGGAGGTTGGCTGTAGACACCAACCCATTTTCTAAGTCACGCAAAGCTCTCAACTTGGATAACCTTAGAATAGGTTTTTGTCGTTTACCAGTCCCCAAGTTTGAAAAGTTTTTGATTGTGTCATAAAAATTATAAATTAAAAAAATGATATCCTCCATCGGTTAAAACTGGAAAAGACATTAAAATTTATGCATAAGACAGTTTGCACACTGTTTTGTATTTGTGAGTTTTGCAAGAGAAGATAAGATTTACTCCACAAGCTATGAAGGGGAGACAGATGAGATCCACACAGGTGACTGGGCTGGTCTGGGACAGAGGAATTCACTTCCGGATCCCAGGGGCGTGGATGTGACGTTCGTGACCCTGCACTGGAGACAGCGGCACTGACGCGCTCTCCAGATCCCAGGGAGGTTTCCTTCCACCTGAACACGCCAGAATGGCTGCTTCACTGGCACAAGCAGCGCTGACACAGAGGTGGCTTTCACGGTGAGTGTGCACACTGCCCTGTCCGTGTGGCTCATCCAGAACTTGCCCTCCCGCCCACTGCACCCTAAACACTTAACAGTTACATGAGATTTTAAGTAACACCAGGTGATTTCCACAGAGAAGCGGACTCGCTTGGGGATTCAGCCCGACTTTTCCAACAGCTTTCATTCACTCCCCACCTCTGGTTGTCCGCCGACACCCAGGGACCATGTAGCAGCAAAGAAGCCTCATGTGAACCCCAAATCCACCCTGTCCGGGGGTCACTTCACAGGTAGTGAGCAGGCGCCACGGAGGCTCGGGAAGGGCCGTGCCTCACCTTCAGTCCAAAGGTGGGCTGTGTCTTCTCCCCAAAGAGCCCGTCGAGCCTCCCTCAGACCTGTCCTCGTGGCCCCCAGGGTGCCTCCCACTCTGTCACCACGTATGCACGGTCTCTGTCACTGGGGTCACAGGCTGGGCTGCCCAGCCCTTCCTCCTGTGGGGCTGAATCACTTCCTGCTGGGTTGGAGACCCCAGGCATGGTCCCACTCATCTGTCATCCCAGCTGGGAGGCTGAGGCAGGAGTACTGCTAGTCTGAGCTGGCCTGGGCTCGATTGAGTTTAAATTCAGCCTGAACTTTTTAAAAAGACGCTATCAGAAAATTAGAGTATCATCTTGAGAGCAAACCTTGTAATATATGCAGGATTCTTAATGCCTCTACCCTTCCGAGGAATGTTTCGCCTCGTTACTATGGAGACCGTCTCCCATTGGTGATTCCATTGGCTGTTTCAGGGTAATGTTCAGAATGGAATCTCATCTGGTGCACTGTGCACATCAGGAATCTGGCAGCTCAGGACACAGAGACAGGAAGGTCTCCAGTTGGAGGCCAGCCCAGGCAACTTACCAATATCTTGTCTCAAAGATAAGGTCAAGTGGCCCGGGATTTGGCTCAGTGGTTCTGCCGCCTGCCTGGCAAGCGCAAGGTCCTGAGTTCATCACTGGTACCACACACACAAAAAAAAGATCAAGAGAGCTGAGGGGTTATAGCCTAGTGGTAGAGTGCTGGACTAACCTGTACCAGGCTCTGGGTTCAATCCCAAGTACTGCAAATAGAGAAAAAAGAAAGAAAAAGAAAACAGCAACGGCTCACTCTTAAGTATTTGTTATTCTTTTACATAATAAGTTTGCAAATGCTTGAAAAGTTGGCTGAGGAGCTATCTTAAAATGTTCTTTCACCTAAAAAGTGGGCATCCGGGTAACGTTACGGTGCGTGCAGGTTGCGTGCCTCTCCGCCCTGTGGCTGTGGGAGCAGCCAGGCAAGGGGGGCCGCAGGTCTAGGGCTTATGCTTGATTTTCAGAGAACCTGGCTTCTGAGGTCCCGGGATGGACACGGTGTGCAGACAGGCATGTGAGGCCACAGACCTCCTCCTATCGCCCTGCAGGAGCCCTGTGGGGACTGCTGCTCCGGTGCTGCGGGGTGCATCGTGGCTCCCGTGGGGCACAGCGGCGAGTGGCTTCCTGACTCGCTGGTACTTGCGGCTTCCTCTTGGAGAGCAGCTGTTTGATTCATTTGCAGGAGGGTCGGCACAGCCAGGCCCTTTCCTGTAGGCCTGAGTGTCAGGCCTCCCTGCTGCATCTCCTTCTCCGGGGACCCAGGGGCACCTTGGACTCAGGCTCATGGTTGCACAGGGCCAGACCGGCACCTCCATGGGGGCCTCCTAGAGACAGGATTTCTGTGGGTGGGGAGCAGGTAGACGTTGGGGTGGGTGGCACCCAGAGAAGTAGCGGATGCCGCCTTCATTCACTGGGAGAATCACAAAACCAAGACCGCACTCTGGACAGTACTGAACTTTCTGTGAGCTGTCATCTGTGTGATTGGCAGGCCTGCAGTGCTAGTAAGGGTTTCTGGTTAGCACGCACCATTTCCTGCAGCTCCTAGAAGTGGACCTGTGCAATGCTTATATCACCAAGGTGGAACTGCCAGAATTCAGTTTTAAATTCTTTTTCCTAAATTGAATCCTGCATCAGTGTTTTTCAGGCTTGGACAGATTCAGGGTTCTAGAAACTGTGAGGGCCTTCTCCAGACATGTTCAGGCACGAGGCCTGTATTTATGTCAGCTGGTCTGTGCAGAGTTCTGAATAAAATACCTGTAGATATAAGCACATATGTGTGTACACTGTTGTGTTATGACTCAGACATCCAAGAGGTTGGTATACACATCTGGGAAATACAGCCCATAGAACATTTCTCTTTCACTGTAAGGAACAGCTTAAGAATGAGTAGATTAAAATTAGGAATAAATGATGTTTAAAACATCATTGTGAGCCAAAAGAGAGGTACTGAAGATATTAGTTTCATTGATTAACTCTTTCATTCATTCATTTTTACCTTCATGATCTGAAATCCACATTTTTAGGCAGCACAGTTTGGCGCAGTTACAATACAGTGAATAAACTGAGTTCAGATACCTGTGGAGATTTTGGTTTTGGTTTTCTCTAAGCCATCAGTTTCTTAAGGATTCTGCCGTTGCTTTCTTAAAATACTTTAGTTGGCCTAAACATGGACAGTTTGGTGGGGGGTGGGCGCTAGGGATTGAACTCCAGACCTTGTGCTTGAGAGGCAAACACAGTACCACTGAGCTAAATCCCTGGACCCTCAAACAGGGACATTTAAAGTTCCCATTAATCATGTTTGGCCCCGGGGAGCTCCCATTTACCTAGGCCTGTTCTGACACCTGCTTGCAAGGACTTGTCTTTTGTCCAGGTCACTTGAAGGTCAAAGGCGGCACACAGAAAGCCGCCAGCACATGTGTACGCGGTCACACAGTCGGGTGGTGGCTATGACAATGACACAGCGGCTGATAAGACTCTGGGTCTGTGAGTCCGTGTATGGGGAAGGAAGGGTTGTATAGAATGCAGCCTACACACCGGACTCCCCGGACACAGCTGGATCTCTTCCTTCCAGATGTCCCTCGGTGATGTAATTTGCTTTAGAGAGTAGCAAGTACATTTCCTTAGAAATAGAAATGTCACAGTTCATATAAGACACTGGGGTCCGTAGGGGCTTTCTCCGCTGTTTGGCTTGATTTGCTTCGTGGTAAGCAAAGACCACAGCTTCGTGTTTGTCGGTTCGCATACTTCTTCCTCTCGGACACAGGGATGACATGTTGGAAGCGTGCCCCGCTGTGTCTGGAGCACAGTTTGTGGTCTTTGATTATTGCACAATGTGAGGACAAATAGCTCAGAAGCAGTGCTTGGTCCCTGTGAGCAGGGGATCCCAGAGGGGAAAAGGAGCAGGGAGGACACCAGGTACTGACATGGAGGAGAACCTTCGGCCTGGAATCCTGTGGGGCGGTGAGGAAGAGAGAGCACATGTCCTGTAGGGAGACGGACGGGAACACCAGGAGCTGGGGTGAGGGCAGAGGCATCCCTGTGAGGGTGGCTTTGCCCAGAAACCGTCTGGTGTCGGCTCCCCGCTCCACAGACTGACAGCGACTGGGTGGAGTGCACAGCTGCTGCAGAAAAAGGTCACTGGTGAAATTTCTCACACTATTAAACCTCCTCTCTGCTACCCGGTACACCTGGAATATGGGCTTAAGTAGTAGAAGAAAATGTTAGATGTTGTAGCAATGGGAAGAATTATAAGAAAAGAAATGTTCAGGTCAGTGTGGGATTTCCTAGAGGTCCATATTTCATCAGCACATTCATGGAAAGGCCCGTGTTCCGAAGGAATCTGGTCGAGGTAGTTCATGATAGTTAGCAATGTTAACAGTGCCACATGGCTTCCCACAGTCTCAAAACTAGCAACTCACTCTCTGAAGTAAGAAGAATACATCTGAATCGGTCCGCTTTCATGTCCCTGGGCCATAGTACCTGACCCCCACAACTTAAAGCTCCAAGTGTGTAGTTTGGCTCAGGGTTTCAGGGGGTCAGCCCATGGCCAGCTGGCTTCAAGGCAGAAACATCATGGCAGAAGGGTGCGGGGGAGCAGAGGTGCTTAGTTCATGATGGCTGGAAAACAGAGCAGGGGACCAGCACCAGAGAGGAAGGGGTGAGGGAACAGATGTAGAACCCACATCATGTCTCCACGCGGGGTGAGGCACACCCACGGAGTGCCTTACTAATCTAGGTGATTCTTCATCCATTTAAATTGCTGTGTCCTGCTTAGTGGTCACCGCATCAGCCCCAGGGGATTTGAACTGAAGGTCCTGTCAGTATGTGAGGTGGGTACACAGGGACCCAGTATCAGCACCATTCAGGGGAATAATGGGGTCCACACGGAAGCGAAGAATCCCCACTAGCATGACATGGTGAGCAATTCCACGGTCTTCAGGAAAAGTGTACGTCTTACCTGCGGTTTGCTGTCTTAACTTTTGGGGTCAAATGTTTCATTTAGAGAACAAAATAATTATATCATTGAAGATTTTGCAGGTTTAAAGAAAGGATCCCTCATCAGCATTTGATGCGAATACCATGGCATGGCTGGGAAAGCTGGCCTTCATCTTGACCTTGAACGGGTGGTGACTCACTAGGCTCTGTGCATTAAGTTAAATTGGCATGGGCTTTCATTTCATAGTTCCATGACTTGTGTTTTTTCTACTAAAGCACCGTCTTTGCTGAAATACTTAGTGGTACAGATGCACATGCTTGTTAGATTTCGAGGATGTTAAATATAAGAGAATCATTTTTCTGTTCACATTAAAACATAGATTTTCTGCAAATTTCATTTGTATCCCTTAATGCAATCAGGTAGCACTTAATATAATTATGAAACGTTATACAGTTTCTGAACCTTTTCTAGGTCACAGTCCAAATTAGTAATGCAATGAATGGCATAAAAACAGACACTCACAGATAGAGCTTTCCATGTGAACCTTAGGCATAGCTGAGTCTCCTCACAACCCCAAAGTCCCTGTACCTGGACTGTAATAATTTCTTAATTTATTGGCTAAAGACATTCATTAATTCTGAATTACCGTCCTCAATGTTTCCTGGTATTCCTGAGCATTTTAAAGTTGTAAGCATTTTAATGACTCTATGTGTGACCTGTTTTTAATGAAGTAATTCTCGATACAGTTTATGACGTTAAAGCATATAGTGAGATGTCTCCTCATACATGAGTAATTTCAACATTAAAACGACAGCAAGTACGTCAGAAAGTCCCTTTTTTTCTAAGATCATTTTTAGTAGGTAAGATTTGATTTTTAAGGGAGAAACAAATGTTCATCAGGAATCTCATGCATGAGGAACAGTCAGCTGAAACTTAGTTTACAAAGCCCCTGGGGCTGAGGGTGAGGCCAGGCTGGACCATTAAACACATCCTCTGCCTTACACACAGATGAGCTTCACAGATGTTGCTGAGCATCTAATGATGGATTTCATATTTCATGGTTTTTAAAAAATTTATGTCGGCTTTGTTTATTTTTGTTTGCTTTTCACTTTCCATACCGGAGCATTTGCCTTGACTCCTGCAGCAAAGGTTTCTCACAAAACCCCACTGTGCTCACTAAGTGTGGTAGTGAGTTGAGATACACCGTTGAGCTTTTGATTTGGGGGTGCTGGTTTTTCCTAAATCAAAGTATAGTCGGTATTCAGCAACACAGAGTGTGTCTGGGACCCAGGGTTCAGAGGCAGCCGTGGCTGGTGTGGAGAGCAGGTGCTCACACTCCTGTGTTGTTCAGGTTGTGTAGAAGCCTAGACTTCACAACAGGTGCACACATGCCTCGTGTGTGTGTGTGTGTGTGTATGTGCACTCACACAGTAATTTTAATCCTCCAGTTACCTCACAAAATTATTTTTAATGTCACACGCAGTGTGTGATTTTTCAAAAGGACTGGAAAGTAACCATAACAGTGACAAACTGTCCTCACAAAGGTACAATTGACTTGTCTTCTGTGAATAAGGGAGGTCATCTTGAGCTGATTAACTCAGTTAAAACTGTGAAGATAGAGCTAGCAATGTGTTTGAGGGCCTGAATTTGATGCCCACCCTGCCAAAACATTTGTAAAAGTCTGATGACAATCTGTTCCAGAAGCGGCAGCCACTGGGATCATCCTGGGTCTGTGTCCTTCAGTGGACTGTGCTGTCTATGCCGGGTGTGAGCACGCTGGTCCTGCCAGGCTCGCTGTGGACAGGTCTCCTTAGGGTCAGAGGAAGGCTTGTCATCATCCCCTCAAGGGAAAGAGCCAAGCGGGACCCCAGCTCAGATAAACGGCTGGGGAGTGTAGTCAGGGAAAGAAGCCTCGTGATTTCCAGGACAGGTGTGTTACAGTTCTTGCCTGTTGTAGGGCACAAAGGGTGACTCAGAGTCCATCCAGTCCAGACCCGAGAGGGCCCAGAGGGTCTGGCACCACCCGAGACCCTCAGCGGGAGAGAGCCTGATGAGGACATCCCCGAGCTGCAGCCTCTGGGCCCTTTTCCTGATGTAACAGGAAGCAAGGATGAAAGAAAGACATGGGCGTCTGGGCGGGAACTCAGGTGGGGACAGGGAAGGTCGGGCTGGCTTGGTGAACACCGACCTTGGGACCGTGCTAAGTGACAGCTGGAGTGTGGGGGGACAGGGAACAGAGCCTTCACTCTGAAAGGCAGTGAGTTTTGCAGTGAGTTTACTGTGACTTATGGCCCCATAGCCGATGTCTCATCCGTAACCACGAGTTCCAGGAGGACTTGGGCTCCTGGCTCCAAAGCCCCTCACCTCTGCACGTCCAGATAATTCATACCACTGGCCACGCCCCCACATATGCCGGCCCCATGCCTCTTTGTGGGGTGACACTGGTATGTCCTCTGTCAGCTCCAGACTGCAATGTTCCCTGCTCTTTGGGACCGAGGAGATGTCTTCCAAAGGACTGGGCAGCTGCCACTCTGTGTGGCTCTCACACTGTGTGGTAGGGCAGGGACGGGCCACTGCGGGACACAGGAGTGTTTGAGCTCACCAGGCCACACATATCTCCCCTGTAACGGGAATCGGTTTAAGTGACTGCTATTTTGATAACAAAATTGGAAACATCAAGCCACAGGGTACATTGACATCACACAAGAGTCCTAAGTGAAACCTGTCTCTGTCTCGGTCTCTTGATGTATATCTTATAAACCCCTGTTATTAAAATGCAGAAAAGGACAGGGCCTATCGTGTACCCTCATTCAACAGACAAAAAGGCTGAAACCCAAGTGGAACCTGGGATCTTGTGTTTCTTCTCCCTGTTCTTCAGTTACAGACAGTGTTGTACACTTCTGCATGTCTTCTGAGATAAATGGATCTGATTAAAGCATTCTACTTAAAATCTGATCCAAACATTTTACTTCATGTGTTAAGTTCAATTTCCTCCCTTGTAACTCTCCATTGAAATTGTTGTGAAGATTTAAACTCTGATGGGAATTAAAACTTTAAAAAATCTACAAGGAAGACAAGAATCTAAAAATTTAGAAATCAATTTATAAGTAATTAAATGTGGGTTAGAAAGAAGAATATGTGTGCATTACCTTATTAATTACAATGAAAGCACTTAATTCTTAATAAATGATTTATATTATCAATTTTCAAATGCCTTATAAAAATAATAAAAAATGCCTGCCAAGCTTTTGTAAGAAAAGAAAATAGACTTATACAGATTTTTTCCATTTAATGCATAATAACCTCTATTATGTGTCATCTTTTATTCTTTTTGGAAAAGATTTAATAGTCAAAGAGTACAAAGTGAAATATGAGGCATCCATTTAACTGCTACCTAAATTTACATGATTAACCCTTTGCAACTTTGGCTTCCAAGTCTTAGTGGGATAAAAAAAAAAAAAAAAAAAATGGGAAAAAAAAAAAAAAAAAAAAAAAAACACAGAACTACAAGGCAGGTTGCTTTGGTTTTCCTACTTAGATCCATTTTTGTCCTCCCCTTTCAGAGACAGAAATATAATCAATTTTGTGTAAATTTCCCGAATTTGTTTTTATTTCTCTAATGATTGGTTTGTCTTCAGTACAGAAGGCCATGAGCCCGGAGGAATTACGGAAACGCTTGCCTGTGGTGTATTTTCTGTGCTTTCCCTTTTAAACTTCACATAGCTTTTGAGATTTAAATACCTTACCATATCCAGATTAAGTTTGCTCTTTTTCCTTGCTGCATTGATACCACAGTGCTTCCATCTATTTCCCTATTGGAGGAAATTCGTCTTTTCCATCTTTTTCTCAGTTATGCAGAATGTTGCAATCTTGTACATGTCTTCTGAGATACATGATTTTCTCAGCAGTTCTGTTTAATCACAGAATTGTAGGGAAAGCATTAATTTGCATCTCCCAGGAGCAAAGTTGAACATGTTCCCCAAGGCAGCTGTGTGCCATGCTGTGCCCTCACACTCAGACACATGGAAGGATTGTCCCTGTCCTGTACGGGGCTGTGAGGTTGGGCCTCATCACAGATATTTTTTTTTCTACCCCAAGAGTATCTGACTTTTCCTAAAAACTTTAGATTTTCAACACATCAGGAATGTGTGTATGTGAAGAATTGATAAGACTTTATGTATGTGGTCGATATTCTATGACCCTACTGTCTTAGTTACTGTCTTGTTGCTGAGACACTGTACTGGACACCCACAGCTCTAAGGAGGAGAGGTTTATTTTGGCTCACAGTCTGTAGAGGTTTCAGTCCATAGTCTGCTGCCTTCAGGGAAAGGTGGCCTGGCAGAGGGACAGGGTGAGGAGAAACAGTCCAAGGCAGGGCAGGCAGAAGGCAGAGAGCAATCAAGGGAGGACAGAGAGAGCCCTTTCCAGGCCACACCCCCAGTGATCCACCTCCTGCACCAGGCTCCACCTTCCAACATGGCATTGAGCTGTAAGTTCATCCATGGACTAATCCACCCCCGAGTCTCCCACACCTATGATCCAGTCACCTCCCAAAGCCCCACCCATGAACACACGAGGCTTTGATGGACATCTAGATGTAAACCACACCACCTTCCCTATCTATTAGCAGTGTTTGTTCATTCCCTTCTTGATTTTTATCCAACTAAAACTTTATTGATAACGTATATTTTTAATAACTTAGCTCTTTCAATAAGTTCCTATTCTTATTTGTTTTGGATCTTTATTTTTACATATGAATTTTATAATCATTTTGATTGTTCATAAAAATACCCTTTTGGGATGTTGACTAGAAACATACTTATAGATTAATATGAAAGAAATTAGCCCTTTTAGGCTATTCATTCTTGTTTTCCACAAATAGGATTTATATTTCATCATGTATTCAAGTACTCTTTTTTATTCATTTTATGTTTGTAATTTTTTTCCAAATCTATTGCACACCTTTATTTGATGTACTTCCTGGATACTTTGTGTTGCTATGATGAATGCTATTTTTCTCTTACATTTTAATTTGTTTACTGAAATCATGAATCTTGAGTTTTTCTATGTTGATCTTATATGTAGAAATCCTGCTGACTCTTATTATTAGTTCTAATAATTTTCCCGTGGAATGTCTTACTAATTTCTAATTAAATGGTTATAATGATTTTTCTTTCTTTTCTCTTTATCTGTTATTCGTTCTTATTTTATTTCATTGACTAGCACTGCCAGTGTAGTCTTAAAAATTGGGAGAATAGCAGCTCTTTTCATCTTGTTTCCAAATTGATGATATTTGTAATTTTTGCCACTAAACAATATGCTTACCTAGTATTCCAGTAATCTCTCCTAAATGAATGCTAGCTCTTATCTCATATTTTCTTTATTTATTAAGATGATCATGGCAATTCTCTCCTATTCTTTGCTCATGTGGCAAATTACATTGGTGTGTTATTTTTGGCTAAATTATTCATTATTTATAATGTAAACTCTACTTCATTATGATATACTAGATTACTACCTTACGTTTATTTTCTTTCTTTCTCTCTCTCTTTCCTTCTTTCTCCTTCCTTCATTCCTTCCTTCCTGTCTGTCTTTCTTTCCTGGTGCTGGGTATCAAACTCAGGACCTTGCACTTGCCAGGCAGGGGCAGCACCCCTGAGCTACATCCCCAGCCCTGCATTTATTTTCATGATTGAGATGAGATTCTGATTTTATCTTCTTATACAATTCTTTGCTATCAAGCATAATAATGGGTAACTGAGGCATCTTTTTCTGTTTTTCTCTTCTCTAAAACAGTGTGTATTAAATGAAGATGATCTATTCCTTTAATGTCCAGAGAATCTACCTAAAATCCTCTAGGATTTGAAAAAGAGGAATAACCCCAGATTAGTGTTTTTTTTAAGCCAGAAATATTTTATAGAAAACTAACCACTTTCAACTCCGAAGCAGATTCATTAACGTAGTCGTGGCTTCGCTTTGCAATCTTGCCATCCGTGCTTTGATATAGTTCGCCAGATGTGGCATGACAGGTACTGTGCATCTGTGCATTTCTCACACCACTGGTATCCTGCTCGGACTTACCTGTGAGCACTATTTTCAGACTACTTTTGGTTTTATTATTTCTATTTATTACTGTACAGTTTATTGTATCACTTATTTCTGTTTCTTATTTAAAGGTGCAATTTTATTACATTCTCACTTCCACTTTCTTTGAACTTTGTTCTTGTTTCTTGAATTCCATGGTTGAATGTTTGTTTTACATTTTACAGTAATTTTCTTTAGCTTGCCTGTGAAAACTCCCCTGAACATCTCTTGGTTCATCCCACAAGCTTCGCGAGTAATTCTTCCTTTGTTGTTTATTTCTAAATATTTTGTTTTTATGTTGCTTCAGAGATAAAATAACAAGCAGTTTGTCAGAAAGGTAAATCCGCCACGCTGTTTTCTCCTCCATCAAAACTGATTTTTTTTCCACTAAATAATGAGGTTTCTTTTGAATATAGGATGAGTGACTTCTATTTCTGTGTAGACTGATTTAAATCATGCTGCTCATTACCATGACAACCAAAACCATGCAATTTAGCAAATATCTGAGACAAAACCTGCTTTCCAAATAATTCTCCTTCTGCTCCATTTCCTTACAGAGCACTTACATGTATAATGATTTCCTAAAGAGCTAAAAATCTTTGCTCCACAACTGTGCATTTATTTTTCATTATTTGTAAGGTTGTTTTTACTTTCAATTTACAGAATCAGGAAGAATAGAAAAGTACTGTGATTGTTACCAGAACATCAGGCACCTTATAATGCTAAACAAAAATTACCCCATAACGAATGCAAAGTAATGGCTAAAAACATGCCACTCTTATTATAAAAATTACCACACACTGTGGCCCAAATGGTGGTGGAATTCAAATATTAATCATATGATCTGTGAAAAATTGCTTCAATAATTGTACAGCTTATTGAGCTAAGAAAGAGCTATGTATTTTTGTCTGAATTTTTTTCAGCATAGGGAAAGAAAAATAGATTTGCCATATCTATGAGAATATGACATTTTTAGTAGCAAATGCTAGTCCTTTTTATAATAACCATTATGTTATATGCAAATATTATTTGCGAGCCAGCTAGTTCCAGTGAGAGATCTAAGAAATTAGATGATTTATAAGTCTAATAAAAGCCTTCTAGATTTCTACTTCTCCAGCTCTTTCTTGAGCCAGGAATGCAGAGGCCACCAAAACATGTGTGTTTTTTGCAAAGCATAAGCTTTCTGCACTGCTGGACAGGCCTGCCCTGCCTCCTTCCCGGCAGGGGTGTGCCTGGCTGCTTCCCCTAAGCAGCCTGCCCTGTGCTGACCACACTCCCGCCAGGCACTGTGTGTTCTGCGGGGTGAGTACAGCTCAGAGTGGCTCAGAGTGAGACAGGAGGTCCCCTTCTGGCTCTCAGAGACCCCGTGTCTGTCTCTCTCTCTCTCTCTCTCTCTCTCTCTCTCTCTCTCTCTCGGAAATAAACAGATAACAGAAGCCCAGAAGGACATGTCAGTACTGCTATTTCAGTATCACTTGCCTGTCTGAACTCACATTTTCTCATTGAGGAAGTTGCGCTTTGCAACTAAAAGGGCCCTTTAGTTGCCTCAGCCACACATTTTGAGCTTTTCTTTCCCCTCTGCTGTCTTGTAAGAAACACATTCTCCAGTCCTGGCATCTTAGGTGTGCAAGTGTAATATAGGACAGAAGTACAATTACCATGGTCCTCTGCTACCCATGAGCGAGCTGGGCTTGGAGCTGAAGGTGTTACCGTCTCTTATTGACATTAGCTAGTGCGGGCCTCATGCTCTCCCCTTTCTCAAGGAAACCCTGAGTAGCCCAGTGTCACAGCAGGGAAGAGATAGATTGGGGAGTGAACCCTAAAATTCTGCTGTTTCCAAAGGTGCTTTCTCTGTTGAACACAGTCAGAAGAGTGAGGGGAGAAAAGCTTCACTTTAAAGCTACAGGATTTAAATAACCCCTTCCACATAGGGCAGTTTCCTTGCATCCTCTGACAGTATCACCACAGTTTAATCCACGTATATCGGACATGGTCTGAGGGCGAGGCTGGCACATGGGTCTCTGGCATTCAGAGCAGTCTTTGGCTGAACTGGGTGTTCAGTAGAGATTCGCTGAATGCGTGAAGGAACCAACATGACTTGCGGCACACCTAGTTTACAAGAGAAGAGTCATGGGCAAGTGTGAGAAATGCGGCCGTCCCCGTGCATCCGTGCCCCGCGTGTGGGTCAGGTGCATCTCTTCCTTGGGGGATAAGTGTATTCTTAACCTGGGAATCTGAGCTGTCTGGTCACCTGCTTTAGCCAAGAGAATCCAGCAGAAATGCTGGTGAGCCATCTCCTGGCCTCGGGAATCTGCTGTCTCAGACCCTGGTCACTGCCGGGCGCAGGACTCAGCTAGAAGACACAGGGACATCCGTGCCATGGGGCAGGTGGACACCGTCATCTCGGACCTGCTGGTGCTGGTCCTGCCATCCATGCCAGCACACAGACTTGAGACTAAAAATGAACACTCACTACGTGAAGGACGGTTTCGGTGCTTGGTCATCCAGGGCTGCACTGCACCAGGTCCCCAGGTAACTCACAGCTGCCGCTCGGGACCACCAGTTTGGAGTTGTTACATTTACACTTGAGGGTGAAGGGTAGCAAGACCCCCATCCACTTCCCAGGTGACTCTAGATCCTGAGATGGCCCCGCTTCCTCATGTCTTCAACTCCTTGGTCTGTCATCTTCCGGACCAGTACCATCTCAGAGCGTTGGATAAAGAAGACTTTTGATTTTCAATGCTTACATGAAATCACAAAGATATCCACAAACAATATTTAAAATATTTAGTGGCCAGAACCTCACGGGGGTGGGGAGAGGGCAGAGCTGTTGATTAAAGGCTACAAAGTAGCAAATTTGTAGGATGAATGAGGTGGAGGATCTAGAACACAAAATGAATGATGAGGGTGCATTGTTTTTAGGACTTTTTTCTAGAAAATAAAAGCTGACATAGGATGGGGGTGCATTGTAAGAGAAAAATGAGTTGAAAAATGATAATGTATTAGTTTTTTCCCACTATAGTTATCTCTATATATAATATATAATATTGCATACCTTAAAAATATGCAATACAGAGCCGGGCATGGTGGTGCATGCCTGTAATCCCAGCACTCAGGAGGCTGAGGCAGGAGGATCGCTGTGAGTCGGAGACCGGCCTGGGCTACGTAGTTCCAGATCAGTCTCAACTAGGCAGTGAGACCCTGTCTCAGAAAACCAAAAAAATAAATAAATAAATAAATACACAATACAATTGATTTCTAAAGGTATAAAAAATGTAACAGGAGAGTTTGGATTGGCAGAGAATTATTACAATGAGAGCATGGAACTCTGTTAAGAAGAACGTTAGTAAAAACAGCAGCACATTTAGCCTTGGCTGGTAGCTCATGTGGAAATGGCGTGTGGACTTCATATTTCCATATTCGGCGCATATAAGTGTGTAAGTACAGGGCCATTAATGCATGAATACTGCAATCATATCTTTCAGCTGGGTTTTAACATTTTTAAAAGATAATAGCAAGCTAAAGACACAGATTCCCATTCTGAGCCTACCACTTCACAGTAATGAAATCTTCAGTGAAACACTTGCGTCTTGTGAATCTTAATTTTCTCAGTCCCTAAACCTGAGCTCATCACACCCCATCTGCTGACATGCGGAAGCTCAACCAGTGTGCCTCTTGGGCTTGTTTTCCATTCTGAAACCCAGGACTCTGTGACTCCTCCTCCTCCTCAGGAAAACGCGCGCCGGGCACAGCCACCTGGCTGGTGCTCCTGAGACTTGGTTTCGGTTGATCGGCCCGGCCTGTGGTTTACAGAACCAGGACACAGACAGTTTTATGATCGACTGGAAGCGCTGAAGCTGAAATGACTTTGTGTCACATTTCTATTAAAACCCCTCCTTCCTGGCGATACTCTCCTCCGGGGTGCCGGTAATTTCATAGTTGTTGAAACTCCGTGTTAGCACAAGACAAACTCCAAGCAATAAGGGTGAACTGTAGTTGTCTAACGGGCTTGACCAGTGGGCTGTGTATGCTATGCAGAGCCACCCATGTCAAAATCGTTTTTCTAGAAACAAAACCCAACCGTCTCCCCGGGGTGACCTCCCATCCCATCTCTCTCCTGTTCCCTCCACTTCTATCCGCTTCCTCCTCCTCGTCCTCTTCCTCCTCTTTCTCACCCTCCTCTTCCTTCTTACCGTGAGTTTCACCTCAGAATCACAGAAGGAAGGAGCTGGTCGGCCCTGGACAGTCCCCAGCGATTGTCCTGTGGAACACGAGTCCGCTAGGCCGGGAAATGAAATTGAGCAAGTTGAGGCCGGGTTCCTGTCGCGGAAAGAGAGCTGCGCTGTCTCTGGGAGCAGCACCAGGCCTAGTCAGTGGACGGCTGCTCCCAAGGCAGAGTGCGGGCCCTCTGCCGGCCAGGCTGAGGGGGATCAGCCTGACAGCTCTTGTTCGTTTGTGCAGGACACGAGGACTGCCTTCCGCGTGGGGAGATGGGACGTGGACCTCGCACATCTGTTTACTTCCGTCCTTTCCCTTTCCGTCTCTTCTTCCCCCCATCTCTTGATCCCCTTCCCACTCACCAAGTCTGCCTTCCTGATTCCTATTATCTTTTACTTTGCTCTTTCATTTATTTACACTTTGGTTTTCTCCTAAAAGAGAAGCCATATGATATTTAAGCTTGTGTTTCTGATTTATTTCACTTAGCACTATGGTCGCAACATGTATGCATCTTCCTACACGTGGCTCAAGTTTATCCTTCTGTATGGCAGAATAGTACTCTACTGTGTGTAGATACCACATTTTTCCCTGCTCATTCATCTGTTGATGGCCAACTTTAAAGCATGCAAGGACCGGGGACACTGGGGTCCAAAGTACCCCATGCCCTGGTGGGCCGGTGACTTCTGCCAGTGGAAACACAGAAGTGACTCAGCAACCAACAGCCGCGTGTGACCTCTCTCAGCTCTTTCTTCCCCAGATAACCTGAGCATAGGTGTGAGTCTTACACTTCAGCTAACCTCGGGGTGCTGCCGGTCATAAAGCAGATGTTTTGAGCCCTTTGTCCTTGGTTCAGGCTTATTGGTGAATGTTGACTCGACTTCCTGCAGTGACCCCAGGACGCTGATCTGAGCTTGGCTAGAGGCTCAGGAGGGACAGTGGCCCTGGCAGGCTGCTGCATTGGGAGAGAGCCGTTCCCGAGTTCTGCACTCAGTGTGCTGCCCATCCTCAGAGAGCGCATGGCTCCCTGCTGCCGCATCGGGTCCAGGCCTCCATAGCTGTGTCACCTGATGCTGACCCCTCGGGCTTCTTTTCAGGTTCTCCATATCCCGAACAAAGAACAACACCAGAAAGGCAATCAGAGTGGAAAAGAAGTGCACCCTGCAGAGTGAGAGCAGGCTGGGGGAAAGGCTCACAGCACCCCAAGATAAGAGAAAGGCGTCTTTTGTGTCCAGAATTCCTGGTTGTCCGCCTCTCGGATTAGGCACTGGGACAGACATCCTGTCAGACGGCCCATGTGCAAACTTCCTATGGAAAAGCTCCTTTGGCTTCCTGTTCTGTGAAATGAAGGATCGGAATTAGCATCCTTTGATTTGCGGTACCCACTGCAAAGGAAGGATTGAAAAGAGCATCATCTGATTGGTCCTGAGGACAGCACCAAATTCAAGTCAAGGATTCCAAGTAGCGATAACTTGATGGGTCCAGAATAGCACTTCTCCACTGCTCCTCTGCACAGCCAGGATAGTGGCGCTGGCCCGGGGTGTCCCTCCCCTGTTGCCCTGTCTTACCGTTGTGCTGGCTGGAGGCCATCCTCCCCCAGCAGGGTGGAGCCACCCTCAGGCCTGCAGCTCTGACTGGATCATCCGGAGGAGTGTGAGGACACGAGAAGCCACCAGTCTTTCCTTTTGTTGGAGGGAGTCAAGTCGCGGTGTGAAGGTGTCCCCAAGAAGCTGAACTGTGCTTTCAGAGAGCAGTGGAAGTCCCCGAGGTGACTGCGGACACGGGCAGGAGGACAGGCAGATCTGAAGCACAGCTGGGAACAGCAGCGGGATAAACACGATCTCCTTTCAGGTCCCTTCTTGAATAATGTATTTGCGTCTTTGCGTCCTGCTCCAGGACAGGCTGGTGTCCTGCTGGAACTTGCTTCCCTGTGTACCTCTTTCTGTCAACAGCTGGTGCTGAGCCTGCTGTGGAGCCAGGCCCGACCGTATTCGGTTCCCTGCCTGAACGTCATGTTGGCCTGGGCAGTGGCCGGGTAGCTTGCATCTCAGAGCGTCCCACTTCGTGGATATGTGACAAGGCATCTGCGCCTTGCAGCCGGGACCCAGGGAAGTACTAATCCTTACTGTTTGCGTGACATACTGTCTGGTGTAGTCTTGGACCCGTCGCATGACCGTGTCTCCTCCTGAGGGCACGACTCACCCTTCCTCTGGCAGCGCCTCCACGCCCCTACAGTGCCAGCTGCTTTCGGTGTGCGTTATGCATGTTTGACACTGCCAGACCCTGAGTGAGCACTGACTCAGCCGCACTTGATCCGCGCCTCGCCTGCCTGTGTGGGAGCACAGCCTGCATAGCAGTCCTCACTTCTTTCACCCACCACTCGGGAGTGTCTATTTTTATTACTGTAACAAAACCAGCCCTGAACACCCTTGTGCACATCCTCTGTTGGACAGATGTACTTGTTCTCCTGGATGGGTGCCCAGCAGAGGAACTTCTGCGCCATTCAGCAGTCCTGTCTTCAGCTTCAGTAGGTGAAGCCGAGCCATTTCCAAATCCCAAATGTGAGTCGTCACCTACCACGCACTAGGGTCCTGCGCTGTTCCATAGCCCAGTGTACAGTCTCGCATCTGACCGTCTGTGCTTCGACAACTGTCTCTGTCTCTCTCCACATTTCTTTTTTTTCATAGCTTTCCTTATTTCTAACCACCAAATAATTGTCATAGTAAACAGTCCACTCTTACATTCAAATGACAGTTGCTTTAGACGAAGAACATAAGCATTAATATAAGTCAAATATTTATGGTTTTAGAAAAGTAATTCCATTCTGTGGTAGGCTGACTTGGTTCTTGTTTATAAAGATGCTTTTCATGACACACACACACACCTCAGTGTGATAAGCACAGTGGTGCTGATTTGTCCTGGGAGGTGTGATGAACGCCACACCACCTCCACTGGAGAAGGTAGCGAGCCACAAGGCAGCCAACACCAAGCTTGTGTGTGGACCATGAGACAAATGCCCAGAAGTGGGACAAAATGTTCATATCAGAATCCACTGGGTACAGACTAGGGGACATCGGAGCAGTGGAGCCTCGAGAGTGGGCTGTGCCACGTGGGACGGAGGGAGCATATATTCCTGAGAAGCCCCGAGTTGTTAGGGTTTTCGGCTGTGAGCTGCGGCTGTGCTGACACAGTGAGCATTTGTCCCTCCTGTGGTTACTGATGAATGGCCCACTTTCCCATTCCCTTTCTGATTTCTGCACAGGGAAGAGAGAGAGAGCAGAGCTCTGTGCCGTGCTGTGCAGGACTTGGGCCATTGCACCTAGAGTTGCCGGTCGAGTTCCTGAGCAAGCTCTTGGTACTAAGGCACGCGGTGACCGACCCGCCCCTGCCCCCGTCTGTCCTCTCCCTGCAGCGCGGGAGCAAACTGTGTGCCCCACGGACTCCGGAAGTCCCGTGGCGAGCATCCTCGGAGTGAAGGTCACAGGGTTGGTACCGGTGCCCTCACCTGGGCACCTGCTTACACCTCCAGACGGATGACCTGCAGTGCTCACCTCAGGGATCGCAGAGTCGGGCTTCTCTGGGGGAAGTGCAGGAGGAGAGCTGGGCCTCACAGTACCACAGAGGACGCCAGCTTTGGAGGCCCCAGCGTCTTGTTCCGCTCACCATAGACAGCTGACTCTGTAATCCTGGTTCGTTTTCCAAAAGCGCTAACCCTTATCCTTTCTCCAAGGAGTAAGGGAGGGGACCCCCCCACGAAGCCTGCAACCCTGGGTCCCCACTTTCCCTCCCTGGCTAAGATGAGGAGCAGAGAGCTCACCCGTGCACCTCGCCGGTTAAGAACCCAAACGAATGAAAGAATGAGCTCCCGTGAAGTAAAGCAATCAGCACGCGCCTGGGCCTCGCCTGTGGCCCCAAGACTTCCCACCAGCTGCTCTGCGGCCCCAGAGTGAGGACAGCAAGCTTGCCCGTGCCTGGAGTGCATTCCCACGCGATTCTGTGATCAGCCTAAGAGGCAGATTCACCTCTAACTCAGACTGCAGGTATTATGCCAAGCAGCATGGAGCTGTCTCCTGACCGACGCAGTGCTCAGATTACTCTGGGGCCCGAGCACCTGCATGCCACCCACGTGCCGCATCAGGACGGCGGGACAGGCTCTCGGGAGCACTGTCTTCAGTTCAACCTTTTCCTCCCATCTCAGCAGATACGCAAGGTGAAATCCAAACCAGTGGCCCGTCAGTTAGTGTTTTGTCTGCTCCGAAGGTCCCGCTTCACCCACAATAGCTAATGCAAGTTAAACAGCTTCCCCGTCCCTCAGGAAAATCCGGAGCATTCTGAGGCGAGCTGAACTGAAAGGGCCGCCTTACGATGTGCTGACTTTGCCTGGAGAGTGGGGTCAGCGGGGTGGCAGGGGTCTTCTCTGCTCCTCCTTCAGGAGGGAACCTGGATGTGGGGCTGAGTCTGAGTCACAGGGTCAGGGCATCCGGAAGGCCTGACTGAGGAGCCGGTGGGAAGCTTTGGGACTGGCTGCTGCTGAGGCTGCAGGCCCACTCTCCACTCAGTCAGTGATGCAGCAGGCTCAAGAGAGCGCGTTCTGTCTGCGGGAACTGCAGAGGTACGCCTCAACGCGATCACATTTGCATGTAATTTTCCTTCGGACAGCAGATTTTCCTTCTTTATCACCTTCTTTTTAACATTTTAATTTTGTAAGCAAATATATTTGGAGTCTGAGAAAATGTGGAAGTCATTTAAGAGGAGCGCTCTTTCAACCAAAGGCACTAACTCGGAGTTGCTGGTAACGGTCGATGCTCCCACTCTGGGTCGGGACCCTCAGTGGGTTTCCTCACCCACCCGTGCCGGCCCAGCTGGTCCTCTGTCTCCTGCAGGTCAGATGCTCCTGAGCCCGCGCATGGGCAGGGGAGGCAAGGAGGTGGTGTGTGGGCCTGGGTCTCTGTTGCCTTCCTTAAGTTCCACCAAAGCCCTGAGTGGGAGTTGTGGAGCCCTGCTGCCAGCCAGCGAACCCACAGAATTCTGCCATCCCTACCTTCTCTATTGTCTTGGGACGTTTAGATAAGGGTGTTTTACATGCTCTCCTCCCCATATATTTATTATTTATTTTGGTACCAGGGATCGAACTCATGACCTTGCGCTTGTGAGGCAGGTGTGGTGCCACTGAGCCAAATTCCCGGGCCTCTCCTTCCCGTTTTTAAGCTCATATTTCTACACTCTATGAAAAAATAACCCGACAGAATACTGTACCACAGGATCATCATTCTACATTTTTAAAGGAAAAACTGCTCACTTAAGTGACATATTGCAACCCAAAGTATCATGATTATGCGCCAGGTGTGAAAATCAAAATGCAGGTGCAAGCCCAGACCTGGCTGCCAATTAGGTTCAAAGCAAATGGAGGGGAAAGAAAAAAACCAGTGGGCACAGCTTCTGGGAGAACCCACACCCACAGCAGAAGGCAGGATGCAGCAAGCCCTGAACCCTGAGGTTCATGCTTGGGGGTGCATCCCCATGGGAGCCCCAATTCCACACAGTCTGAGCTCCCTTTGCAAGGAGCAGCCTCAGGTCCAGGGGTCTGGGACTCAGGGCCACTGCCATGGAGGTGAGTGTGTCTTCTGTCCTCTGTCACTGTGTGAGTTTAGCAGTAAGATGTGAGCTACATATGCAGATTGGGTCAATTACATTTCAGTTTCATGTTCTTTATTCTTCACTTATGAGAATCCTGTCCTGAAGATCACAACATCATTTTGGAAGTGGTGAACTCTGATCTGTGGAAAGAGATGCACATGGCCAGCTGTGATTTACCTGCTCTTGCCAGGACAGCTGGCAAGAGGCGCTGGACACAGGCTCTTGCCACATGGACTCGACATCCTGGGGAAAGGGGATCCAGTCCAAAGGACAGACCCAGAGCGGGTCTAGAGAAGCAAATAGTAGCCCGCCTACACACTGCCCTATGCTTACACTTACCGCAGCCATGACGAAAGCCTTAAGAGATTGCACTTCTTCTTGGCTGCTCTCAGAGCCTCCCGTCAGACTCTAAGAGAACTATGGTACTTTCTTAGTCCGAATCGGTGGGACCTGCTATGGGCTCGGGAGCAGAGGGCCGCGGGGTGCTCCCGGGACCCCCGTTTATTCTGGTGCTTTGTTTCCTTGCAGTGCCCACACATTGGACATTGGAATACTGGACATCTTTGGTTTTGAAGAATTTCAGAAGAATGAATTTGAACAAGTAAGTCGGCTTTCTTTTAAAATCTGTGAACTTGCATTGCTTTTCAACTAACTTAGTTCTTAATTCAGTTGAGATGATTATGTAATTATATTCAGATATGGATTTAAACAAGTATTTTACTCTCGTGTTTTGTAATTATTATACCCGGTTTGTTAATCGTGCATCATTTTTGTGTTGTCCTCCCTCTGAACAACTGGTGCACTCTCACCTTGAAACAGAAGGTACTTGTTGCAGAAGGTACTGTATGACGGAGAGCTGAGCTGTGTTCATGGAAATGCAGTTTTAGCTAGGTCGGGGAGGCAGAGAATGTGTTTAAAGTCAGGGTGAAGTCTCCAGAATCATTAGCCAAACATCGGGATGGAAATGCTGTTGTATTTTATTGGCTGATGTCTGTGGATTCTTCTCCAAGTGATGTCCGTACACGGGACTATTGGAAACTCACAAAAGATATCCTGAGAGACATTGGCTAGTGTTAGTTCACCCTCTCAGAAGAGCATTTCACAACATACTGCAGTATTTAGGAGCAAGTGGTTTTATTTAATTAAGCATATATAAAATGAAATGTTAAAGAGAGTAAAAATACTCACCTTAGCAGAGAAGGAAAATAGATCCATGAAAAGGCACACATTGAAAGAAAAACCTGCAAGTAGCATCCATCTAGCCTAGGAATTTGTGATTCCTAGTTTGTTCACTTACAACTTTTTTTAGCTCCATTTTCTTCAAGTCCATAATGCAGTGCTTAGTGACACAGGACAAGGACTCAGATAGAAAGCAGACGTGTCTCTTATTTGTCGCATCAGGATAGTAAAACATTTGCAGATCTGTGAGGTTAAACACAATTATGAAACAGGTTTCGAGGTCATCTGCCATCCCCGTACACATCGAGAAATGTTGGAGCTCCCAATGCTACTGGGGACACTTCAAAGCGGTTAAAATGTGGATGCTTGGTAGCCGGCCTCGTCCTTGGTGCAGACCCCACTGCTGCTGCTTCCCCTGACCCACGATGACAAGCAGGGCCGGCTCTTCTCAGAAGTCTGGCTTGGAGAGAGACCAGGGAGGTTTCTCTTCCCTCCACGTGTTTTTATGCCTGATTAGGAAAGGGAAGACTCCTAACTGTGATGCGCATTCCACAGACCCCCAGGAGCCTTTTCCCAGCTGGAATTCAGATACTGCCCCACCTCAGAGTGGAGGCCTCACATTTTCCCCTTGGAGAAGCCAAGTTTTCATATCTGGGGTGAATCACTGGGTATCTGTGGCCTGGCTAGTGACACGTGGAAGTCACAGATGGGATGATGCCTGTGGAGTCCTTGCTGGAGCCCGGCTCCCCAGGCTGCAGCTTCACCCAGACTCGTCCACCTGTCCGTGGAGGGCAGGCTGACAACAGATGCATGCAGGCCTTCATGTCCTTCCCTTATCGCTAAAGCATATTTGCCTTACTGTAAATATACAAAGCCAGTATTCTCTCTTTCTGCTAAATATTTTAAGAATGTATTTCAAAACCCTGGGCCAGGGATTAGCTCAGTGGTTCCGCCGCCTGCCTCACAAGCACAAGGACCTGAGTTCAATCCCTGAGATTTTGTATTTCACATCCTGAGATTTCTGTGTGAGGAGGAATGACAGTTTTTAAAATCTAAAAATGAATCCCCATTAAATGCCATTTTTTAATATGTATGAATAAAACATCAATACCAATTGTTAGACTTCCGTTGTGGAAAAGATTTTTCTTAATTACCATTTTTTTCCTCGCTGCTATACACAGTAATACCTAGGAGAGATTTAGAAGGAGAAGACTCTTTTCTTAGGGATGAGTGCAGATCTTGCCTCGAAGTAGATTTAATAATGAAGGCCTTTGGTTTGGGTGATGAACTCTGGGCCATCTTCTTGTTTCCTTCCATTGAAAGCTTTCAACAAAATGCTCAACAGTTCAGACCTAGAGAGGCACCAGTGTTTCTGTAAGTATTTATTTTATCTGGCTTTGGATTTATTGACTGGCGTATCAGCTATTTGTGACACTGTCCACTTCTGCAGGCCTGAAGTTGTGTGTGACACAGCATTTTGTACATAACTGAAGTTGAGCAAATATATTCCCAATAAAAATTGGAGGAAAAATAACCTCATAAGAAAGGAATCTTCACAGTGGAAATAACTAACTGTACGTGTGCCTGACAAGTGTTCCTTCAAGTTTGACAGAGGGTAAGAAGAGGACACCTTGAGGACATCCATGGGGGACCTCTCCCAAACCTTAGCCTCCTCACCTTGGGATCTTCCAGGGTTCTCCAAGACTTACGGGTAAAGGAGAATTCGTTTCACCTCATAGGAAATCCTGTTTCCAGCTTCTCTGACCTCACCTTGGATGGTTTGTGCTGTTACAACAAAGCACCTTAGACCAATACCTTAAAGAGACCAGAAATCAGTTGATCACAATTCTAGATGCTGACAAGTCCTAGATTCAGAGTGGTGGCAGGCCCAGTGTGTAACAGAGCCTTGACTCTTTGGAAGGAGACTGCTCTGTGGGCCCTCACCTCGGGGAAAAGCAAGGCTGCTCTCTGGGTCTTTTTTAACAACACAGGTCCATTGGCAAGGGCAGAGCTGCCCTGGCTGCAGGAGTCACCTCTGTAAGGCCCCACTCTGTAACACACCACACCAGGGTTAGGCTTTCAGCACAGGCCTTTCTGAGTGACACAGCATCTCAACCATAGTGGAATTTAATGAACTGTTTCTATTCAAGCTCTTCAGTGTAATGAAAATAATTTTATAATTTATGTAACTCAGTAATAGTTTGATACTTCAGTGCAGAGAAGCCTACTAGTCCTGCAGTATAATCTCTTGCACCAATTAATCCAATAATGGCGTCCTTGTTGTTTCACCCTGTTAAATAGTAAGGGTTCACGCACTCTCCCGCCCTCATTTCCTTTCTCATCAGAGTTTATCTCTAGCACTGTAGCGATATATCCTGCAGGCTTAAAGAGGGCTCTTTCACAATCTGTGCTCCAGTGTGGAATGGAGGTAAATTCCCAGTGTCAGCAGTGCTGGACAGTGGTGCCCCAGACGTAGCTGGTCACAGGCAGCAGCACAGGCAGAGGACATTGTGAGCCACAGCAGGGAGGTGACAGGCCTGCGTGTCCAGAACACCCAGAAGAGCAAATGAGACCACTGCTGCAGACAGCAAGAGAACTTGTCAAAGTAGTGTGTTGTGAAATCAAGAGCACACAATTTAAAAATCACCAGTTAGAAGATGTGAAGGAAAGAAGACAATATTTATAATCGTTAAAATACACGAGCAGAAGCCAAAATAGACCTCGCCATGGAAAGCTGTGCTGCATGACCAGACAGGACGGCTCAACTAATAACCATGCTGTTCCTTCCAAGGTGAACTTACGAACATAATCCACCGCATAATATGAACACAATACCACCACATAAAAGAATAATATATGTACCATTGTATAATATATGTATTATGTTCATAATATGAATATATGTATTATTGTGAACATAATACCACCACAAATAAAGAATGAATTTGCAGCCAGAACAAGTCAATTTTATAGCTGCTAGTGAGTAATGAACCTAGGCAATGAGTACCCATGATTGCTGACACTATAAAAAGAAAGATAACATACAAGATACAGGACGTTGTCAGCAATGCAGAGAAAGTTAAATTTAAGATGTGTTACGGTAAGGACACATTGCCATGAGTCCCTCTCACAGTCCGCCCCTTAACGTCACACACACCTCCCATCATTCTTGCCATTGTTTTAATTGAGTTTATTGGTACATTTAGGATGGACCGTTAGCTCTGTGTAATTCTACTCAGAGTGTCTCTTGTGCAGTGCATATTAGGTATCGACATTGATGTATCTGCCCATCTGCTGATGTGTACATAAAGTATTGCCCTTTAAAGTTGTTTTGCACATAGATTTCAAATTCATAGATTTTGGGGGGACTGGGGATTTAGCTCAGTAGTTCCACCGCCTGCTTTGCAAGTGCAAGGTCCCAAGTTCAATCCCCGGTACCAAAACAAAACAAAAAAAAAATTCATAGATTTTTTTTTAATTGTTAGTGATCCAGTTTTGCAGTACATAATGATTACATTCACCGTAGCAGGTGGGACACGTATATAGCACGTTTCAGTTGTCTTTTTTCCCTCTTCCTCCACCTTCCTTTTATTTTTCCAGCATCAAATTCATTTATTTACTTTGTAAGACTTTATAAAATTAATTATCATACATGCGTACTGAACACAAGATTAATGGGCCAAAGAAGAACACATGAAACCCGTAAGACAGTTGTACCACATCAAGGTACACCTTCAGATACATTGTCCCCATTGTCTTACCGTACTTTTATTCCTTCTTTCTCTTTTCCTATTGTGTGTGTGTGTGTATATAATGTGTGTGTGTGTGTGTGTGTGGAAATGTCATGGCAAGATCCACTAATTTGTACAATTAATATGAGTTAATACTTTAAAAGGCTTACCAGGAAAAAATAAAGCTATCCCTGTTTACCAAAAATCAAGTTCAGTTACAGCTTCACAGTGCAGCTGCCATGTTAAGGCCTCTGAGAAGTCCTGCATACTCACCACCAAGCGCTCATAACCGCGTCTCTCCCACAAGCTTCCACCTATTTATTGTTTCTTAGACAGTTCCTATCGATGTCTCATAGGCCCGGAGCTATGCTGAACATATGTGAGAACTGTTTATCTTTCACCTAGCCTCTCACACACAGACACACACACGGGCACGCATGCGCATACGTGAGTACATGCATATTTCATGCCTGTATGGAGCTTAACGGGTGAGTGGGTTCATGGGCTGTGCACTCCCCGTTCCGTCTCTGGGCTGCGTGTGTTCAGTCATGTTTACATGTCAGCGCCACCTGCGAAGCTTTTAGAGTGGATCAGCATCTGGTTCCTGTTCCAGTTTAATGGGCTCAGGGTCAGGCACAGGCACCCGCCTTTCTGAAAAGGCTCCAGTGAACTCCGGTGTCAGACAGGCCTGGGAATCTGGGAATCGCTGTCTTGTGCCGGGGGCTCTGTCCGGGACTGCAGTCAGCTTTAATTAATGTTCCACTTTAATTCTGTGATGCCCCTGTCATGCTGTGTTATATTTTTGCTTCAGATATATTTCACTGAGTAATAAAAATAAAGGGAGAACAGTTGGTGAAAATTTACTCAAGAAATTAAGTTTGTCATTAATACAAATGACGGGCCATCTGGAGAAGCTGGGAGGTTCTGCCACAAAAGTGTGTTTCGAGGGCTGCATAATTTTTATTATTAAACCTGTTAGTAGCAGCACTTAATGGACAAAGTGTGTATTTTGATTAGACAAAGATGCATACTAATTAAGCAGCTACTTAGTAGTTATTATTATTCTTGAATGCTCACCTTTCCCCCCACATTCAGCTCTTCCCTGAGGAGTGCCTGCGGGTCTGATTCAGCCCAGACACAATTCTGATGAGCAGAGAAGAAAAGCAAAAATAATGATTCCTTTGCATGGAGTCAGTAATCTTCCCAGCTACTGGTGCAGATCTGTTCTGGATATGTGGACTGATGTGCTGTAAAACTCTTCTTTCCTTTATGTTTAACACACACACACACACACACACACACACACACGTGCACTCACACAAAAGTCCGTTTGGTGAGAATGGACTCAGCATAAGTTCTAGCTACAATTTTAGCGATCATTTATTTGGCTGGATTTTCAAATAATTGTCTGGCTCTAGGGAGGAAGCCTATATTATTGATTTTGTGATATTTTACCGGCAGTTTTGAAGTTCATCATGTCTGTCTTAGTTCTTTGTTGTTAGAACGAAATACCTCATTCCAACAACTGTAAGGAGTGGAGGTTTATTTTGACTCACAGTTTATAGAGGTTTCAGTCCATAGTCAGCTGGCTCCAAGGCAGTGTGGCGTGGAAGAGGAGCATTGAAGATGAGAAACAGCTTGTGGCGTGATGGGCAGGAAGCAGAAAGAGATCAAGGGAGGAGGAGGGACACAGACCTTCCAGGCCACGCCCCCTCACCCCCTGCTTCACCAGGCTCCACCCCCAACAACACATTCAGCTGTAAATTCATCAGGGGACTGATTCACTCACGAGTGTCACACACCACGATCCAGTCACCTCCCCAGAACCCCATCTATGAGCACGTGAGGCTTTGGAGAAGGCATCAAGATAGAAATCATAACAATATCCCAGTAGAACTTTGATGTTTTAATTTTGGTTCAAATAGTCAGTGCTTTGAACAACTTGGAATAGGGAAAGGAAAATTTTGGGGAACATTTAATTTACTCATATGCAAAACTAATTTTGAATAATATTCTACTTTGAGCTGCATATGTTTCCAGTGAGTCAGTGTTGTTCTTTCTTGTTAGAAATACAAATATAGATTTAGTTCCAGAAAGTATCCCTGCAATAAAAGCTGCAAGTTGAAAATCTGTGCACAAGCTACTCACTTCTGTACATGAAGATGAGATTTACCCTGTGGGACTTAAAAAAATTATTTTAATATGTTTCTTTTCCCAAAAATAAAGAGACCACAATGTGCAATACAATGTTCAGATATGTTATAAAGGACACCTCATGCCACAGAAGAGAACTACCATGGAACACTGTGGCTTGGATATGCTGGAGGTTCGACAGAGGAGCTGCGTCCTTTATAATAATTCACTTGACCAAGAAGACAAAGAGGTTCCTCCACCCAAAGGTTCAGAAGCAACTTCCTGTTATCAGCAGTTCAACAGAATGCTGAAACTTCTCTGGATCCAAGCAGGAGGAGGAGACCCATAGTACTGCCCCTTCCTGCTCCTTTCCATTGCCGTGCCTTTGCCTGAACAGTTCCAACATGACTGAAACTCCACAGTCTCTTCTGAGACTCAAGGCAAACAGCTTGTGAGCTCCTATTGAGGAAGCTGAAGATGACAAGGAAAAAGAAGAGGAAGAGGAAGAAGAGTTAAATACTTCTGGAATGCAAAGGCACAGGGTAAGCAGTCCCATTCCAAAAGAGAGAAATAGGAGGGTAGAAAGGCATGGAACCAAAGCAAGATGAAAACCCAGTAGGACAAATATCAAGTCCTATAGATGCATGTCCAGCACCCAGGGAAGGTTGTGGTGAGATGTAAGCTCCAAGAAACCTGTGTGGTCCCAGCCCACATGGTGTTGAGTTGACTCTGCTTGCTGCCTGCAGCTTTCCCCAGCAGATCATCCACATTCTTGGCACCTCCAGCTTCCTGGGGTCTCTACTGCACCTGGGAATTCACTCTCACATCTTCACCCACTGCCCTGTCGGGGACACAGCACCTGGCCTCCCAGGCCTTCCTTTGAAATCTGGGTGGAAACCTTTGTATTCTTGTATTCTTTGTGCCTGTGAAACCGATACAACATGGACGATGCCAAGAACTGCTGCTAGCTCAGGCATTAGCCAGGTGCCTTGGACTATAGCTGCTGTGACCCCTGGATGCCTGCTCGGGTGAGCATAGTGAAGTTAATCCTGGGTATTTAATTCCTTAGGTGGCCCGTCTCAAGCAGACATGCCAGGAAATCTCTTCTTAAATGAAAACTTTATAGTTTTCCACCCAGAAGCTGGCAAAAGATAGGATTTGGCCAATCCTAGAAATACTTTTAGCTGTCTTTCCTAATATTCTGATACTAAGTATTTCTTTTTAATGATAAGCTTTTTAGTAGCCACACTGCCCAAGCTGACCTCAGCTGAAGCTTTACAGGGGCTTCCTTTCTTAAAGAAAGGTAACTTTTTTATATACCTTTTGAATTTACCTTTCACTTCTTGTTTGTTTTGTTCATTTGTTTGTTTGTTTGTTTTTGGACAGGGTCTCATTATGTAGCTGAAACTGACCCAGAACTCACTAGGTAGCCCAGGCTGGTCTCAAACTCACAGCAATCCTCCTGCCTCAGCTTCCCAAGTGCTGGGATTACTGGTGTGTGCCACCACACCTGGTGACCTTTCACGCCTGATTTTCACTGTACACGTGGCTAAAAGCAAGCAGCAGTATGCATACCACAACCTGGATGTTGAGGTGTCTTAAAATTTCTTCCACCAGATTAGTCTTCTGCCCTTAATTTCAGTCTCCTGCAAAGTCTCAGGACATGTGAAAAATAAAGACAGCATGACACACGCAGCCTCTAATCCAATTGCAAATGGATTCCTCGTTCCTAGCTGAAGCCTCTTGAGCCTGTCCTTTACTGTATGCATTCCTGTCAGCATTCTGGTTTTCCTGAGCTCTGACCAAAATCACTCATCAACTTCTGCGTATAGCAGTCTAGGACTTTTCTAGTCCACTTCTCCAGACTTTTCCAAATTTCTCCCGAAACATAAAGGAAGCAAGGTGTATGTAGCATTAGTTAATGTTTCAGGAGATTCAGCCCACAGTAGTTCGACTCCAAGGCAGAAATGACACGGTAGAAGGTCATGGCAGAGGGAAGCTGCTCGCCTCGTGACGGCTGGGAAGTACAGTGAAGGGAGCAGCCGTGGACAAGAACAATCCTTCCAGATCACACCCCCAAGGGTTCGCCTCTTCCTCGCAACGCCACCCACTGACAGCACATTCCGATGTGAGCTCATCAAGGAGTCAATCCCTGTGATCCAGTCACTTTCCAAACACGTGGGACTTTGGGGGCACATTTTAAATCTCAAGCATAACACATCAAGAGATGAAGCTAATTGGGAAGAGCTGGCCTATTGGTATCCCTTAGTTTTGATTGAATAATACAAGGGAATGAGTATCTTAGACGGAGGAGTTATCAGAAAGATGATGTCTGAGTACTGGATGCCATCACTCAGGGTACCTAGGCTGACAGTCTTCTCGTGCTCTGTGTGCCCCGTTTCTGAAGATGTGTGAGCTCTTTGCTCCTCTGCACAGAATTCTAGCCACAGATCGAAGGACGGAAGTTTCTGATTAAGCCGGCCCGGCCTCAGGGCAGACCCCTCTCTGTTCTGACTCATGCCGAGTGCTCAGATGGGTTTGCTTGTCTCTGAGACTTCTTCATACTGTGGCCTTCCATCCTCCCATACAGTAAGTCTGCAGCCCAGGGCCCTTTCCATTCTTACTCACGGGATTCTGTTCATTAGCAGCCTCACCACACCCTGCTGCAGGCCCGGGGTACCTGGTGAAGAGGGACGTCTTCTGAGAGAAAATTCTGGAAGCCTTTCATTCTACTCTCACATTCTATGCAAAGCTTTGGCACTTTCTTCATAGTAATACAGGAGGAGATTTCATATTCAATCCAATCCTGGATATTGTTCCCTTAGCGGAGGAGCTCCAGTTTCCTTTGGGAACGTTTCCAGTTGTCTCTGTCTCTTCAGGCCATTCATCCTTAGTTACGTGTAGCAAGTTACTGAACTCTGCCTATGCCCACCTGATGTTGGACCTCACGTGGAGTGACAGAGCTCAGAGGCATTTGGAGGCTTCAGGGGGTCTGTGGGACTGAGGGAGCCCTGGGAAATGGCTGTGGGTAGAGAAGAGGCCTGTAGGATCAGCCCCAAATGCTGCGGAGAGGGAGGATGTGGGGTGGAAGAGGACTTGGGAAGGACAGAGAAGGAGCAGTGACCAGCGAGAGCGGGAAGGCCTGTTCCAGGTGTTGCTGGGAAGGAGGAGTGGTCCTGCAAAACGAATACCGAGACCTGGGTCTCCCAGTCAGACATACACACCTCCCTAGTAACTTCTGGCAAATCTACTTCGGTGGCGTTGGAGGCACAAAAGATTCATTAGGGCAGTTTCAGGAGAAAACAGAGGAGAACTTGCGTAGAAACTGCTGTTGTGATGTCTTGAGGGAAACGGAAACTAGGGAGGAGCTTCAAAGGGAAATCACCCGATGAATACCTTGTTTCTGTGATAAAATTACCGCAGGTCAGATTCCGGGAGTTTCCCCAGGCACGGCCCATGGACAACTAGAGTGGGGTGCAGGGCCACCTCCTCTCATCCCTGGGCCCCGTGGCAAACCTGACTTTCACCTTTGCAGACAAGAGCCCAAAAGTGTTTTCCTTTTGGAAATATATTTTAAATGATTGAGTATATTTGAGATGCTGAAATAATGCTGTTTGTTGTTTTTAATATCCTCACTTTAAGCTGGACAGACAGAGCGACATCAAAAGGCTCTCACTTCTCACCCAGCACCCGGGCCCTGTCCTAACGGACTAATGGGCCCATGCTCCTGGTCAGCCTCTGCCGGGCTGTCGCTGTGTCTTTGTGGGCCAGTCTGCGCCTTGCCTTATGCTCTGTATTGTTTTCTTCTCCCCCACACAGCTCTGTGTCAACATGACCAACGAGATGGTGCACCAGTATATCAATGAAGTACTTTTCCTACAAGAGCAGACAGAGTGTGTACAAGAGGGGGTTACCATGGAAATGGCATATTCTCCTGGTAACCAGGCTGCAGTTTTGGATTTCTTTTTCCAGGTATTCATATAATATAATTAGACACTTAACAGGATACATGCATTCAAAATGTACTGGAGACTAAGAATTTTCTTTCTGAAGGCTTTGATATTGAGAAGCTTTATTCTCTGCAGTGAATTTATAACATTCAAAATCTATTGAAGGGCACAAGTTATCTTTTTCTAAAGGGGCATTTGAAAGATCACCAATTCATTGAAAGGACAAGAAACATAAGAACACTTAGATGTAAAAAATATTCAACATTGTTCATTTGCTATGACTAATCCTCATTTTTAGCAGTTCCAGGTGACCACTGTGCAAACTTTATATCTTACAAGATAATTTTAAGATGAGTGATAATATGAAACAAATTCAATATAATGTTTTTTGTCTTCAGTTTCTAAAATCTAAACTTTGGAAACTTGACAAGCAAAGTACATCCATATATAATATCTGGTTAAATTTAAGAGGCTTGGGGCATCAGCAGGAGTTGATACTTATCTTTATTGTACTACTTACAGCGAAAAAGTTTTGATATGGGAATCACTACCTACAAATACAAATCTTGCATACAAACAGCTCTCTCTCTCTTCACCCTTTCTCTCTCTCTCTCTCTCTCCCTCCCTCCCTTCCTCCCTCCCTCTGTGTGTGTGTTTGTGTGTGTGTGTGTGTCTAATGGGACCGAACCCAGGACCTTCTCACTAAGCTACTTCCCCAGCCCTGTTCTGTTTTGGTGGTTGTTTTTTGGATTTAGTTTTTGAAGTGGGATTTTGCTGAATTGCCCAGGCTGGGCTTGAGCCTGCAATTCTCCAGCCTCGGCCTCAAAGCGCTAGGATTACATGTTGGGTGGGAACACAACAATGACCACAATGAGAAGCATATTAAAAGTAGATAGAGACTGAGTCTGTTTCTGAGTCTCTGTATAAATGCAATAAAAAGACAACAAGCACGCCTGCACAGTATCAGAAGCACCAGCCTACGTGACAGGAAAACTCTCTCCTTCCCTCAGAAGCCATCCGGATTTCTCTCTTTGTTGGACGAAGAAAGTCAAGCGATCTTGTCGGTAGCGGAACCGAACCTTCCCAAGAAGCTCCAGAGCCTGCTGGAGTCCTCGCACACGAACACGGTGTACCCGGTCCTGACAGACGGCAACGGGAACCTGGCGCTGCGGGGCGCGGGCGCGGCCTTCACTGTGCTGCACTACGCTGGCCGGGTGAGTGAGGGCGGCCCGGCGCCGTGTCTGATCCTGACGCTGCATTTCATGTCGGGAGTCGCTTGCAGTGAGGGGAGGCTCTAGGCCCAGTCCCCGCGCGCTGTAGCGTGTGTGTGACCCTGTGTGGCTTTCCGTGGCTCATTTCACAACTCCGGTGCGTGGAGCGCTGCTGTGAGTCTCAGGTCTTTACAGGGTGCAGCAACCTTCCGGGCTCTGTGTTTGCCCAGCTGCGTGCAGGGAGCCCTGGGTCCTCTTCTCAGAGCCTGGACGGGATAGGCTCCTGGGCAGGTTGGAGAATCTGCTCCTTCCTGCAGTGGTCCAGATGCCCTCCTGGCCTGCAGAGGACTCAGTCCCCTCCTGCTGGGGTCTTTCATCCCACCTCCCCCTGAAGCTCCTCCTGCCACTCAGCCTGGAAGTCTTCCTAGGAGACCAAATGGCATTCATCGTTTTGTGAGTGTTCTTTTCTTAGTACTGGAGCTTGAACCCAGAGCCTTTCCCCTGAGCTACACTCCAGCCCTTTTAAAGCTGCGTTACTTTGAAATAGGGCCTCACTAAGTCACAACATATTGGGTCTGTGCTTTTCTTGAACTTCAGTCCTCCTGCCTCAGCCTTCCAGAGAGCTGGGATTGCCTGGCTTTTATCCACCTCTGAACACTCAAGTCTCTGCCATCTGTCTGCAGTCCCACTGGGCCTGGCGTTAGTGATGCCGCCTTTGCTTTTGCCCCTGTGAATTAGGTCCTGGAAGACAGAAGTCCCTGCTCCTTGCCCACCCATACCCAGCCTCAGTTCTCCTCCACCAGGGGCAACAGGGACCCTGTGAACCCCAAAGGAGGTGCATCAGCAGCTGAGAGATTGCACGGAGCCTGCCTGCCCTGTGCCCTGGGGTATCTGATGGTCACAGGAGGGCAGGGCAGACCAGCAAGCAGCAGTGCACGGAGTGTTGGTATAATGATATTCCAAAGTTTATGTTCACATAGAGAAGGAAGCAATTATTTGGCTCAAAAAAAACCAAAACAGCAAAGCATAGACCTTTTCCAGAAGAGGTGCGGTATGATCTGTGTCCCCTGAGGCACTGCTGACAGGAGAATGGGCTTTGGGGACCCAGGAGCTGAGTGTGCCCTCCTGTTGTGAAGCCCTTTCCCTGCCTCTCAGGCCTGGCCACGCCTGACCTCAGCAGCTCTGACCTCAGCTCCCAGCTGCAGGGGCAGTGGAAAGGCTCCTTGCTGGCCCTCCGACCTCTGCTGTGCAGCTATGCCAGGCCACACGGACCGGGGAGGGTGCAAACAGAGCAGGAGGTGGAATCTCTGGAAAGGCTGCTTTGGGCCAAACCATGAGGAAGGCTTCATCTACAGCTGAGAACTCAGTCCTCTTACTCATAAAATGCTTTAGACTCAGTGGGACAGGCTGACAGTACTCCGGGGTGGGTGACTTTAGAAGCATGTTGGAAATGTGTATCTTGATGGTTTTACCCAGGAAGAGTACAGAGAAGGGGGAGAGAAAGTTTACTGAAAGGAGAAGTAGGAAACCCCGAAAGAAGAGCGTCACATTGCCCACGGGAGATGTAGCAGCCTGGCTCCGGATGGGCCCCATGAGTGGGGACAGTAGGTACAGAGGTTCTCCAGAGATGCCTGGGCAGCTGCCGGACTGCAGAAAGAAGTTGGCAGAAGGGATTCTAACCTCGTCCCTGGACGTTTACCATCTCCCTCTTCTATTCGAGATTGAGCCTCTGAAATTCTTCATAAAATCAGGAATCTTTCAGTCAGGGTTCTTTATTTATACCTTCTTCATAAAACACATGTATTGCACTTATAACAATTGCATAAACCTTTCCAGTAAGGCCTCGTGACTTTGGGAAATTATTTTCCTTGAAGATTTTAGGGGAGCTGTGATAGGAAATATATATTTAACCCACCCTGTATACCTGTAGTGTGTATCAAAGACAAGCTAGATATTAAATAAAAGCTAACTGTGTGTTCATGGGTGAAAATGCATTTAGAATCCTAGTTTTCTAATTTACATTCCATTTTTAAAAATATTCTGAGCACTTCATAAAATTTCAACTTTAGCTCTCATTGTTTTTAGAAAATGTGGGTTGAAAACAACTAATAGTTTAAATTAACAGAATTACTGCACTGGTTTCTGTTAGAAATTAGCTCATAGAGGAACAACTGAGTGATTAGTTGGTGCTGCTCCAAAGTCTCTGTGGATTTGAGTTTTCCCATAAAAGCACCTTTATTTTTAAACAAGTTTTCCATAATCAGAGTCAGTCTTGTGGTTTTATAAAATCTTTCATTTCGGTGCGATGTATTAATGCATCTTGGCCAAAGGGCCCCCTAAGGACAAATTCCTATGTTAGAGTGGGGATTATGTGTAATTTGTGGCAACATGTAACCCACACGCCTTTTAAATCATCCATGTAGCTCTACACACACTTAAATTTTGAACTATGGCACTAAAAAAAAAAAAGCAATATATTCTTCATTTTATAAGTCAAGAAAGGTAGAAAAAGTTGAATGTCAACATGCAGTGTCTGTTTTGGACCACGGGAGGAAGAGTTCAGAGCAATCTTTGACCGTGAGGTTGAGCCCTGTGCTCTGGACTTCCTGTGCTATCTCTCTGGCCGGATGGAAGGGCCCGAACCTGTCCCTCACCGCCACGGCTCCTCCTGCTCCGTTTGCCAGGTCTCTATTTCACGTCTCCTAGGAAGGGCAGTGGTTGGGTTGCTGCTGTCCAGGCCCCACCTAGGGGACTCACCTGCCCCACAATCTACCTGGGAGCCTGGGCCCTGCCTCCATAGCATGTGGCTGCTGAGGCTCACAGGTCCCTTTCGGAATGTTTAAGCAGCATGATTTGAATTAGAGCTGAAGATCTTCTCTAAACACATTTGAATTTTTCATTACTCATAGGAGCCTGGTATATTTTCCAATCTCCATTACGGAAATATTTTAAAGTAAATGGTAAGAGGCTTGCATGGCATGAAATATTAATAAGGTCTCATTAATGAGCACAGACTTGAATTAAAGAAGGCTTGTGGGGTTTGTGGGGTTTTTTTGGTTGTTGTTGATTATTTGTGTTAGCAAATTTTAAATCATATACGGGACTGCCATTTTAGGGATTGCCCTTAAACTGCTGATTTAAATTACAGATAAGCGTTTAACCCAGAATTGTATCTGACTCTGTTGACTGTTAACAGTCAGAACCTTGAAGTGAAGGAGAATTATAGCTTCACTTCGGCTCTTGGGAGACTTGAGTTTCCATTAAAGCAATTCTCAACCATCTGCAGTAGGAAATAGTATTTCAAAGTTCTTAAATTTTGATGGGAGAAAAGTGAATGGATTAGGAGAAAGCAAACTGGTCTGAAGTAATAGCGACTGAATTAGTGAAAGTGTAAATGAAAGTTAATAGTTGTGCAATATGTGTGGCACATGCACCTCCATCCCTGGATTGCTTTCTAGTCACACAACTTCCTTGAAAGCTAGCGTAACTTACTTTACGACACAACACTTCCGTGTGGGTCTCATACAGCTGCTCCCCTGCAGCTGCGGGTGGTCCCCATGTATCACATCAGCACCTCTCTCCTACCCTCGGAGGCTGGGTCAGTGTTTCCGCTCTGCGTCCCCACAAATATGTTAAGTGTTGTTCAGGGCTGAATGGTGGCCTCCAAAAGATGGGTCCTGGTCCTCCTCTGTGGAAGCTGGGTGCCTGAAATTGTTTGCAAAACAGGGGTCTGTGTATAGAGAGCTCATGAGCTGAGGGTTTGACAGTGGGGTGATCATCCTGGGTTGTGTGGGGAGGCTCTAAGCCCGATGGGAGATACCCATAGGGCAGTGTGAGGAGGCATCGTGATGCTGCAGGCAGAGTGGAGCGCACTGTGCCGCAGCCTGGGGACGTGTGGAGCCACCCGGAGCTGGACAGGTGGGTGAGGAGGGGCTGCACTGGAGCCTGCAGGACCAGGGAGAGCACCTTTCTCCTGCTGTGTGACACCAGTTTGTGGTCACCTGTTGTGACAGCGTCAGGAAACCAGGACAGCACTTGGTGCTGTGTCCCACTCTGCAGACCAGGAGGATGGAGTAGTCAGCATTGTACTGTCTTCACAGAGCACGACCCAGTTCCAGGGAACCTGGCCTTCTGCACCCCCACTCTGACCTGTGCACCCCCCACCCACCACATCTCCTCCCTCTCCCCCACGGTCAAGTTCCTGGCCAAATGCAGATGTTCTTGATCCCCGCCCATCACTAGTGGGTAGGACGCTCCTGTGGCGTTTTGTGACTGCCACAGTGCTTCTGAAACCTCCTCACCTCTCCTTTGGCTCCACCAACACTGCCACTTCGGTGAGGTCCTGAGACCCTGCGGGCTGTTCAGCCCCTCCAGTATCTCTGCACGTCCTCTTCTCTTCTTTATTTTTAATGTAAAACATTTTTATTTTATTCTAATGTAAGTAGATATTAATAAAGAAAGTATAAAAGCCATTCTATTAAAAATAATTTTTCATAACAAAAATGACAGGAGAATAACAGTGGCAAATACACTGTGTATCATGACCTAAAAGGAATATGTTTTCATTCACTAAACCCTCAGCTCATTTCCTAATAATACTCTTTTTTATTGCCTAAAACAGTTTAAGTATTCTCAGAGTATCTTACATTCTTGCCATTTCACTATATTTATTATTCTTTTTGGTCTTTATTTTCACTTTGAGTTTCTCACACAGAGAGACAATGTGGTATTTATGTGCATGTATTTGATTTATTTCACTTAAAATTTAAGTATGGTCTCAAGGTGCATCCATTTATCTAAAAATGTCTCAAGTTTATTCTTCTTTGTGGCTGACTAGTACTCCATTATGTATATAAAAATATCACGTTTTCTATCTCTTCATCAGTTGATGGGCATTTGGGCTGTTTCCAAGTTTTAGCTATTATAAACTGTGCCACTATAAACATGGGTGCGCATATATTCCTGTGGCATGATGCTTTTAATTATTTTGGGAAGATGCCCAGAAGAGGAATAGCTGGATCAAATGGGATAAAAAAGCATGATACTGGTTAAGAAGGAGAAAAAAACGCAGATCTAAAGATCAGTGGGACACACTAGAAGATACAGAAAGAATCTCAAACACACTCTGCCACCTTATCTTTGACAAAAGGGCCAAATACCTTCCCTGGAAGAAAGACAGCCTCTTTAATAATTGGTGCTGGGAAAACTGGCTTTCTGCATGCTAAAGATTAAAACCAGACCCGAGTCTCTGACATGTACTAAACTGAAATCAAAGTGGATCAAAGATCTAAATATTAAAGCAGAAACACTGCATCTGCTGGAAGAGTGAATAAGTGCAACTCTTGAGGAAACAGAAATAGCAGAAATTTCATGAACAAACCCAGACTGCCACAAAGAATCAACAACTGGGACCTCATCTTATTAAAAGCTTTTGCACAGCAAGAGAAACCAATGACAGAGTGAAGAGAGAGCCCACAGTGTGGGAAAAAATTTTACCAGCTGTTTCTCAGACAAAGAACTAATATCTAGAATGCATGAAGAATTGAAAAAAGCCCACCCAAATTTAAAGATCCAATCCAGAAATGGGCATCTGAGATGAATACACACTTCTCAGATAGAGAAGTAGAAACAGCAAATACATGAAAAACGTTCGCCGTCCCTGGTCATCCCAGCAATGGAAAGGATAACAACACTGAGATTCCATCTGATATTCCAGAAAGAATGGCTATCGAGAAATCAACCAACAACAAATACTGCCAGGGCTGTGGGGAAAGAGGAACCCTTCTCCACTGCTGGTGGGAGTGTAGATTGCTGCTGTCGCTGTAGAAGTCTGTGTGGAGATCTTTCCTCTTCTTGAAAGGATGTCGTGCCCACCCCAGTAGGCCCTGCACGGGCCTTCCTGTGATTCTGGGAGAACCTAGATTTGGGGACACTCTTCACCCACTATGGCTGGTAGGCGGCTGCATCCTAGCTCTCCCTGCAAGTCCCCTGTGCTTTTGTGTCCCCACCTCGTAGTAGGGTGACAGCCTCAGAGCCCTGCTCTCTGCACCTGTAGAATCCGTGTGGTGCAATGCAAAGAGAAGAGTGGCGGGCCCACAGGATGGGTGGATTTTTAGCTCTGTTGCTGGCCGACATTGAGAAGCACACGAACCCCGAGCAGCGATGGCCATGAAACTTATAATTAAGGAAAACGTGGTGATGAATCTTACAAGCTCATTCTAAAGGATGGGTAGTGGGCCCGTGGTGGAAGCAGGTATTATTATTTCACTGAATGCTTCCAAACGCGAGTCACACCTCCCTTACGTGAGCCCAAGGCCGGCAGTGCAGGAATGTCACAGTATTTAGCAAAATCTTGACTCTATCAGAGACTATGCAGCAGGAAATATTTCAGGGGTCTTTTAGCGTGTTCTGTTTTCAAGTGAGAATGTGGGTGGCTGATTAAGTGGTAAATGTCTTTCATTTGTTTAGAGGAAGTTGTTTCTTCTGTCTCATAAATGGTCTCGCATCACCAAAAGCCGTGCTTAGTGGATCGTGGCAGAGCACTTGCTGTGAGCACGGTTGCTAGCAGTGTCCCGTAGGCACTGGACGGCCGGCCGTGACCACCCCAGGACGGGATGCTGCCTCCCTGCCTCCCGTCACTGTCAAAAGGCACCCGTGAGAGAACAGGGCTGGAAATGCAAACACGCGCTGGAACCCGTAGCACAGCGCTACCCGAGAGAACATGCAGGTAGCATCCAGTGTCGATGTGACGTTGTGGGTTTAGGGAGCACCTAAATTGCTGGGGGGAGGAGTAGCTGTGCCTTGATTAAAAGATTTTTGTATGTATGTTTTGGAGTTGTGAGCAGCAGGATCCCAAAATTCATCTCTAAAGTGAATTTTAGATGCTGGAGGATTCCATTGTATAATTATATAGATATAGATATATGTACATATATAAAAGAAGATTTTTGTAAAAAAAATTCTATTCTTTACCATTGAGTTTTGTGACTCATATTTTCATTGAGCATGCAGACCTGTGAAATGTCAGGGCACACTTCAAAAGATCTTTTCACATCATTTCCCTTACATATCCTCTGCATCGCACTTTTACGGTGAAATAAAAGTTTATAGCCCCGTGATACCGTGAGCTGGCAGATAGACTGCTGCTTTCTGGGGCATTTTGAGCACGTGCATCGGGCCTCCTCCTCCACACCCTGGTCCGCATCCCCACACACGAAGCCGTCTCCCCAGACCTGAAGAACTCCATCATTACTGTCTGTCACTGCTTCACCAGGCGTCTCCGGGAACGCTGCTCCTGACGTTGCTGGTGGAGACGGATGGTGCTGACTTGGGGACTGGCCATAAAACACCAGTCTTTCCCCTTCTCCTAGAAAGCAGGCACCCCCATCTCTGAATGCAGTCCTCGGTTACATATTTAGACTTAGCCATGGCCCAGCTCTCCGGAGAGGAGGGACTCTCCCTGACAGTCCAGCAGCCACCATGGACACATGATCAAAATGTGTCAGGACACTGCTGCCGTTCAGCTGCACGACCCCTGTGCAGGGAGCACCGTGTGCAGCCCGTCTGCCGACCTTCACCCCGGGAGATTTGTGGGAGACACAGTGTACCCAGGACAGCTCTGGAAGTGAACCTTTAAATCAAATGACAGCTCAGACAGACTAATCAGTGGGCAGCCTCCGACTATGTCTCTCTTTTCTCCAGGCACAATCTCCAGACACAGCAATCAAATCTGTCTGACCCAAGCCAAACTGATGCTATTAAAGGTTATTTGACAACAATATTTTGACCTGCACAGAGAGAACTTCATTTCCATCTGTATTTGTTCACCTCTTGGGCAGACATTTTGAAAAATAAATACGAGCTCTGCTGGGCCCGGTGTCCCATTCTGCACAGCAGTGTCACCTTTGGCAGACCGTGACCCGAGAGCTATCAGCGCTGCCCTTCTGGGCTCAGCAGGGAGGGGAGGTCCAGGTCTCACAGTCTTCCTGCTCCTTCATGGGCTTGCAGAAAGTCATGAATATAGAGAGTCAGATGCCCTAAATTTTGGCATTTTAGTGTTAACTTGACTGCTTCTTTTCTTTAAATGGATGGAGGCATATTCATAAATATCATCTATACAAAAGTCAAGTAAGTCCATGTCCTGATTTTGGCGTGAAAACCTTCACTAACCAGCATTTATCAGCTCACTGTGAGCTAGAGGAAACCAGCAAAAATGCTGGATAGAATCACTTTGTCGAAAAGTGAAAGAGAAGCCTGTGTTTCTCAACGCTGGTGGAGGATGGAGGTCTCAGCACACATAAGGTCAAGAGCCTCGGCCTCACACCACGGGCAGAGAGCTAAAACCAGGCATGAAAGAACACGCTGGCACGCTGGCGTCTGCTGCTAATGATCACCATTTTTTTGCTGAAACCGATCTGAGCATATATTCTGATGTGCTGTATTGAATTCACAAGTATATGCAGCAGTTGTGCATTTTTGCCATCTGCTTCTCTTACCTCTTCTTCTCTGAAAGACTCCGTGTCACCTCGTGGAGGTAACTGCGCAGGCAGGGGTGGCTCCTGTGTCCCAGGTGGCCATGGTCCTCCGGGTCAGAGCTGAGGGACTCCCATGGTTCAGCTTCCTGGCAAGGTGCCTGCCTACCGTGCCTGCATCTCACCGCCTCTGCACAGAGCTCAGTACCCAGCCCCAGACTCCCCATTCCTGCCCGACCCACATCACAGGAGGACACGCACAAAGGAAGATGCTCTGCACGTCTCTCCCACCTGTAGCTCACGGCAGAGCCAGAAACCAGCCACACACTGAGCATCCCTTACCCAGAATGCTTGGGACCAGCAGGCATTCAGATAGTTTGAGATTTTGGAATACTCACATAGAATTTACTGGCTGAGCAACCCTAATTTGGAAATCTAAAATCCAGATGCTCCAAAATCCCAACCTTTTAAGAGCTTGTCAAAAATCAACTTTTCAAGTTCAGACCATTTTGGGTTTCAGATTTCCAGATTAGAGATGCCTGACTTGTAATGGAAATGCAGGCTTTTCTGTTTCCTGTTTACATCTCAAATCCAGAGCCTCCCTTTCACCCCAGTACCCCAGTTCTCATCACCCAAGTCACCCCCATCCTCTTGGGGCCCTACATTAGCGCCCCCTACCGGCGGCATGAGTAATAATTATCTGCAAAGCAAAGTGTGAGAAGGAACAGAGAGCAGTTTTACTTGAGCAGTTGTAGAGGGAGGCTTGTGGCCTCTGATTCATCCTTTTTTTCCCTTTTTTTGCTTGTCTTGTACCTGCTGGAAATTAAACAGGGTGACTCAGATTCAATCTGGTAGTAAGGGATCTATGCAGGTGGCCTCAGTGGGTGCCTGGCCAACAGCTCCTAAGCTGTGCTTTTCCGCACTTCTTCCTCAGTTCACTCCCCCGAGTGGGGGTGGCATCTGCTCTCCAGGCCCCTCTTCAGCAGGTGTGTTCTCCCTGGACCTGGTGGCTGCACAGGCTGAACTCAAAGGACACAGTCAGGATCCAGTTATCTCTGCAACTTGCACTGCTTTTTCAAATGTATTCAGCAAGTCCTTCCTTTCTTGAATCTTACCCAGAGCTGGACAGCCCCAGGAGAAATCCGCTTCTCTCTGGCCTTAGAAACGCCTGCCTGTATTTGCTTTACCTGGAGGCTGCAGGCTCAGCTCTGATTAAGAATTTCTAGTGCCCTGTGACCATCAACACAGCAGGCTTCATGGGAAGTCTGGTGGCCTAGGCCTCTGCCTTCTTCCTTTTCACGGTGTGGACAGGAGGGGCCTGTGCGTCCCATATCGTCAGCGAGGTTTCCCACGCTGGCCACTCGGTGCTTGCACCACCCTGTGGGTTCCCCCCACCTGGAACACTGGACCTCCTTCCTGCTGAATGAATGAGGCACCCCCCGGACAGGGCTTTGGGGTTCACTCCACACAGACCCTGCTCAGGCCTCCCCGTCTGCCCCCTGGCACTGCTCGTATCTCTCTGCCTCGGGGGTGAGACAGAAACATCCGTGTCCTCTGCGTGCACATCGGAGCAGCTGCCCGGTGCACGGCCGACCCCCTTGCTAGCCCACCCTCATGTCATGTGGCCCAAGCTAGCACAGGGCCGCCCTCACTAGGGGCCGTGCACAGGTGTCTGCTCTCTTGACTGAGGGAAAGCCAACAAAGGGCATCAAAGTGCTGATGACAGAATTTGTTCTTTTAATTGAGATATAAGAGTTGTACATCCTTACAGGGCACAGTATGGTAATCCAATACCTTTATACGGTGTGCGGTACCCAAATCAAGTTGAGAAAATAGCATTTCCCTCTTTCCAAAGTCGAATCATGCTTGTATGTTGCGAATTCTCCTGTCACTTTGAAATCCATCATACATTGTCTCAGCCCATCTGGGCCACAGCATGCTATGGAAAGGCGGGACCAGTCCCTCCGCTCCACCTGCTCTCTGTGTCCCCAACTGAACTTCTTCCTGCCCCTCTGCCCCTGCTCTTCGGGTCTCTGGTGACCACTTGCTGCTCCCTTCTTCACAAGACCGACTTTCTCAGACTCCACAAATGATGAGAACCCATGCTGCTTGTCTCTCTATCTGACTTTCACTTGGTGTAATGGGGGCATTATGACATAGAAATAGGAAATGTTTTATGGCTGAATAAAGTCCTGCTGTATGAAAGCACACCCATGTGCAGTGACGCTCCACTGTATGCATGTGTGTCCTGTTCTCGTTATCCATATCTGTTTATCTATGTTTATTCCATCTTTTTTCCATCCTTCCATCCACTGGTGAACACCTAGGTTGATTTATAGTTTAGCCATTGTGCATAGTGCTTCAGTAAACATGGGAATGCAAGTATCTTTCTGGTATAATGAGGTCACCTCCTTTAATTATCATTACATACCCAGTAGCGGGATGGCTTGATCATATGGTAGTTCTGTTTTTAGTTTCTGAGGAATCTCCATAATGGCTACAGTAATTTACATTCCTGCTGGGATGGTTTATATCTAAGATGGACCCCAAAGTTTTATGTGCTCCAAGGTGCTGCTTTTGGGAGTGAGTAGATCATGGGTGTGTGACACTGGATGAAGGGTTTGATAGCTGGATCAGTCCACTGATTGGTTTAGCATAATTTTGGGTGTAGGTAACAGGAAGCCCTGCCCTGGGTATGTGTGGCACCAACCAACAGGCTTGTGGCCTGGATGGGATGAAAGGGAAAGGAAGACTGCTGCTCACAGCCTGCTGCCTGCCCTGCTGTGGACTGTTTCTCCTCTGCCAGGCCACCCTGCCATGGAGCCAGCCAACTGTGGACTGAAACCTCCAGACTGTGGGCTGAAATAAATATATTCTCCTGTACCTTATAGGTGTCAGGTATTTTATCTCAATGACAAAAAAAGGAACTATGACAGCACATTGTAGCAGATGAGCTGCTAGCTCATTGTGGCTTGATTTGCATTTCCCTGATGGTTAGTGTTACTGAATATTTTTTCATTTATTTACTTGTTGATTGTGGCCATATTCAGAGACTTAAAGCAACATAGCGGTCACTGTTTTGTGCTTAGATGGGTGCAAGATTAAGACAGGGCTAGATACGGGCATCATTGTGTTCATCAAATGTAGAGAACAGGAAAGGGGATGTTACCAGAACCCCTGTAGAGGGTCCTGGTCTTCTGTGAGCCACAACAGCGCAAGGGAATTGAAGAATAAGGCTGGAACTCAGAGAGGAGGCTGGTTCTTGGCCTGATCAGTGCTGCTTTGGGCAGCAAAGATGAAGGCACCCTAGCTTGCCACTTATTGGGTTCCTAGGGAGTATCAGACAACTCAGAAGGTGACAGTAATCCTAAATTGACCTGGATCTTGGAGGGTGGCGGTAATCCTATGACCATGAGGATCTTATGCTGATGGGATCTTAGGTCCATGAGAAGCTTATGCTTATTAGGAAGGTAAGATGAGCACAAATGGTCTCACAGAGTAGGTGGGATGAGTTAAGAGGATAAGGAATTTGTCCCTCCCCAGGTGAAGTCTCTCTTACTACTCAGTTGTCAAGGAGCCAGGAGGGTCTTCAGCTGATGTAATCTCGCCCTTGAGTGTCACAGCATCACAGGTCCATTGAAGTCTCAGCTGTGACCAGAGACAAAACAATACAGTTGTGTTTAGGCACGTCATAGCCAGCCCGTAGGCAGAAGACCAGGCCTAGTCATAATTTATGGTGGAATAATTTCCCCGAAAGTTATGTAGAGTGGCTCTCGGCATGAATACAGTACACATAGATATAGCTCAGAAATCCAACACCAAAGCTGACTGTGCCTCACGACTCTTACCCATGCCATAGTCTGGCAATGTCTTCAAGTCGTGTGGTCCAGAACGGCCTTGAACCCACTGCAGCCCAGGCTGTTGTGGAGCTAGCTGTTCAGGACCCTTCTTGCCTCTGCCTCTGGGTGCCGAGATACAGGTGTGCACCACCAAGCCAGCGGGGACTTTGTTACAGGGGCTCAATCTTCGAGTGCTTAGGCTGTGTGGAGACACAGGGCTCTGCCACCCAAGTGTCTGAGTGGACGGTTCAGCAGTGTCGTTAGCACTCTGTCTGACCTTAGAAAGACGACGGGACCGGGATGTGTGGGCATACGGGTCATCGCCCGGGCCAAGGGCAACAGGAAGGCAGGCGAGGCGTAGAAAGTCTTGAGTAGCAAAGCCACAGGAAGTGGCACCAGCGGCTTTCTCACCTCTGGCCAGAACAGAGGGGACGGGCCTGGGGCCATGTGCTCACGAGCCCGTGGCCCACACACTCCTTCCCTTTGCAGGCCTCTGCTCTAGTGAGTCCCCAGGCTCCGTGTCCCCATGGCAGAGCCCCTGCCCACCGCTCTCTGCGACCTTTCCCGGCGTCGTCTGCTCCCCACTTCCTTGGTGCCTTCAGGATCCCGTGGTGTCTCCTGGGTTTGGGGCCACATGAGGACCCGTGGACTCCGCCCCATCACAGGCCACCAAGACGGGGACGGAGAAAGCAGAGAGCTGGGAGGCCAGGCACTATCTAGACAGGAAGAAATACTACACCAAACTCTCAGAATAACATTATTGCAGGGAATCGGTTATGCGGGAAGAGGTGAGGACACAGCCAGAAGTCAGGGAGGTGTCTACAGCAGGGAATAGCTTCCCTGAGGCTGGAGATAAAGGGAGCACAAGATACCGTGGAGCTCAGGCACTGGGGACAGAATGTGTAAGCTGGAGCCATGGCAGTTGCCCCAGTACCATGAGGCGTGGGCTCTGAGATGAACACAGAACCAGGGAGAAAGACTACTGTCACAGATCCTCTTGCCCTCCTCCTGGTTCCTGGCTTCTGCTGGAAGCTTCCAAGGGAGGCTGGCGGTCCTGGGACTGCAGAGCTCATGGAGTGAATGCATGTGAAAGAATTCACCTCTTAAAAGTGCAGCATAAACAAAAGACTTATTTTT
>NW_022900918.1:40861843-40892643 GCF_012274545.1 Fukomys damarensis
AATGCATAATGCATGTGAAAGAATTCACCTCTTAAAAGTGCAGCATAAACAAAAGACTTATTTTTGGGGGGGGGGTGGTACTGGGGATTCACCCAGCCTTTTGTGTGCAACTACGTCCCCAGTCCTTCTATGTGCTTGCTGCTTGGAGACACAGCCTTGTCTTGCTGAGTCACTAAGTTGTCCAGACAGAGCTTGAACTTGCGATCCTCCTGTCTCGGCCTCCCATAGTGCTGGGATTACATATGTGCACCACCGCACAAGCCAAAATCACACTTCACAGCTAAGTAGATACGTAAATTCAAGATTTCTTTGGAGAAAGAATTTAAAGCTAGCATTCAATTATTTAATTTTTATAAATATAGACGTATTATAACATTGTACTCGGCTGTTTTCCTTGATTTTCTTCCCACAAATTCAGTCTTTGTAATCCCCCTGGTCCAGTGGGAGCTAAGTTTTGATAACTTTGACAGGAGCCGTCGTGAGACAGCCTGGAAGCCTAGCAAGCACAGTCCCTCCTGCCTGTGCTGTCCTCCGAGCCGGTGCTCAGCGCCAGAACCTGGTCTCAACAGCAGCTGAAGAGAAGAAAGGCGCTGGGGCGCTGACAGCCGCCCTTCTCTAAGGACCACGGCGTGGCTGCAGAAGGGGCCTGAAGGTTGGCGGCGAAGGGGTGACCTCCCCTGGTCCCGGCCCTGAGCCTGGTCGTCAGCCTCTCCCAGGACTGAGGCCTCATTTCCTTCCTTCCCTCAGCCTGAATCCTCCTGCTGCGGCCTTGACCCCTCCCCAGTGCCCATTCTAAATGCGGGTTGCTGCTCCTGTCCCGCGGGGAGCAGGGAGACACTGGGCGAGTGGACGGATTTGCATTTATTCCAGTAACCACGAGGAGTCCGAGGCCTCCTTCTGAGAAACTCAGGGAGTGAGGGCCACAGAGCGGGTGCCCAGGGACCTCACACCCTGCTGTGCCCGCTGGGCGGCAGAGCCTTCCCCTCTCTGCCCTTGCTGCAGTCCAGAAGGCGGGTGCTGAGAGACAGTGCTGCTCTGCTCTGGACCCCAGTGTCCTGCTGACAGCGGGCCTGAGCCCCGTCCTGGCACGTGTGCACTGGGTCCAGACCACGAGTTTCCCTGTTGCACCCCGTCGTACGTGTGAGGATGCGGTCACAGCTGCTCGAGGCCCGCCTGTCTTCCAGGCCTGAACGTAACGAGGCTGGAGACCTGTGGGGTAGGACGGTGGGGACAGGGCCCCGGCCTGGCTCTGTGTCCTGCTGTTCGTTTGTGCTTCTTTTAGCTCCCAAATCATGAACTGCCAGAAAATAAAAATTAAAAATAAATAAATAAAAGCCCAGAGGTGACACCACAGACTCAGGAGCCCTGGTGGTGGCTCACACAGGCAGGGCTCTTCTTGTATAGATGACCCCAGTCCAGGGCCCTGAGCTCTCTGGCCCCTGGGAGGCACAAGGAACGTTTGCCTGTCAGGAGCCTGGTTTTCCATTCCCGTCTTTCTCTCAGATAGGCTGTGCTCCTGTGATGGAGGAAAGTTTGGGTGGACACGGCTGGACGGAGGGAGGTCGAGAGGGAGTGGTCAGTGGAACTGATTCTTCCCAGATCAGCGATACGTTGCACCTCTTGTACAGGCAGAGCAATTAAGTCATTAAGCGTGCCATTTGGTCCCTGGGCAGCAGGGATGATGCATGCACTGTGGGGGGGGGTGACACAGCTTACTCCTGTCTTTGTCCCCTCCGCCCCTCGGTCCCCCTTGTCTGCAAACACTATCATCTCCCTGTTTCCAGCTTTCACTAATTTCGCTCGTTTTATTTATGCTTTGAGTTTCTCCCAAGAGAAACTGTGTGATGTTTAAGCTTGTGAAGCAGGACAAGGCCAGCACGTCTCAGGGCAGCCTGAGACTTTCTGGAAGAGACCGGGATTGAACTTGGTGGCCCACAGAGGCAGACCCTCCCCGCTCCTGCTCAGTGGGTCCCTCACCATCTCCGGGGCCGGGAACAGCACAGAGCATGACGACAAAAGCTGGGCCCCTCTGCCCTGCTCCCTGCTCCAAGACCCCCAGGACCCCAGACCTTCAGCACCGTCTCCCTGGGCCTCCCAGCTGTGCTGCCTTGGTGTCCACTTGCTGCTGTGCGGGCCGGTTCCTCCCGGTGCCCAGCTAACGTGTCACGCTATTGATTCCATTATTTCCCTGGAGAGCCTCCCTTACACAGAGGTCTTCGATTCCTTTGAGACAAAAATAAAACGTGGTTATTTTACTCCAAGTTATAATTATTGAAAGCTATGGCCATCTCATTTGTTATAAAAATTTTTTTCAAAGAACAAAAATTTTTTTTACACACAAAATCATAGCTTTTTTTTAGTACACATATGATTTTGAAATGAACAGATTTTGTTATACATTTTTTAAAAGTTTTCTAGTTTCACTTATTAAAATCATAGGTTTCTTTTAGCATGTACAATTTTGAAATGAACAGATTTTGTTATATAACATTTTAAAGGAACAATTTTTTAGTTTCACTAAAATCCTGGTTTTCTTTTAGTGTGTTAGTTTTGAAATGCTCAGTTAATTTCTGGTTTCAGCTCGTGTTGAGCTTCCGGCTTTGTGTTGTACAACCCCTCCCAGCCTCCTGGCCGGGTCAGAGGAGCCCAGCTGGGAGGGGACAGTATCATCACCAGGGTGACAGCTCTCTGTGGCAGGGAGCACAGAAGTACTGACCCCACCCAGCACTCCCCACTGGCAGTGGAGAACCCACACTGCCTGCCTGTTGGAGGGGCTTGGTAGGCGCCAGACTTCTAATCCTGGTGGCGATGGTCCAGCTGAGTAGCATGGGAACCCCACAACTGCAGGACCAGCAGAAACCAGCAGCCTCCTCTCCACACACCAGAACCCTGCACAGAAAACCCTCAAGTCCTCAGAAGCATGCAACACCATCAGCCAACAGCATCTCCTCAGTATTTACAGAATGTGTGAGCCCACAGAGGCAGAGTCCCAATGTAAGGGGTCAGGGAATGTGTATCAAGGTGGGGTGTAGTGAACTGTGAAATGGAACAGATTCAAAGAACTGAGATGATCAGGAGTAAGTTGGCCTGCAGTGGCGGAGTCAGTCTCAGCAAGAAAAATGATAACAGGAAAATCTCCAAATGCTTAGAAGCTACAAAGAACTGTTTCAAAAATTTCATGGGTGGAGGAAGTCTTATGAGAAATATATATATATATATAATCTCCAATGAGATAAAAATGAAAGTACAGCACATGAAATTTGTGAGATGCCATTGACAGGCACATTAGAAAAAAAATAAGGAAACAGAGAAAGTTGGAAATGAATAAGCTTCCACTGCAGGAAACAAGATCAAGGGCAGCAAGTATGAGACAGTGAGAAAAACAGAAATCAATGGAATTGAAGGAAAAAGGAAGACATAAATGAAGCAAAGACCCGGCTCTTTGAAAATATCAATAAAAATGATAAACCTCTGGTAAAACTGACGGGATCAAAAGAGAAAAGACCTAAGTACCAATATTGGAACTAAAATGGGAAGTGGATTTATAGACGTCAGCAAGACCCAGAGAACACTACTAGTAATTCATACGAGCCCAAATATTTAGATGAAATGGACCAGTTCCTCAAAAAAACACAAGCTCCTCCAGTTCACCCAACGTGTAGTTTAAACGGACCTGTCAGGGGAAGTGAGTTTGTAATTTAAAAGCTCCACAAAGTGAAGCTCCCTATTGCAGATGGTTTCACTGATGGATTCTACCAAATGTCTTGAGGAAAATTAATGGCAACTTGACACGGTCTTATCCAGAAAACAGAAGTGAGAGCACTGCTTAACTTGTTAAATAAAGTTAGGATTATTGATAGCAAAACCAAAATCTGTAACACACACACACACACACACACACACACACTCACACACATGCATTCAAAAGAACCAAGAATGAAAATCCCTCATGAATCTGGAGAATTCAGCAATCTATGAAAAGAGCTACCCGCTCGGGCCAATTGGAGTTTTTTCCAGAGAGCAAAGCCGACTCAGTATTTCAAAGTCAGTCAAGGTAATCTGTCAGTATTAACACCCTAAAGAAGAAAATCCACATCATTCTATTCATTGATGCAGGAAAAGCACTTGATAAAAAATACTTCATATCCACTTGTACAAAACCTCTAAGAACTAGACAGTCTCGACCTGATGAAGGACATCTATGGTGGTCCTACCGGCAACACTGGGTTTAGTGTTGAAAGCTGAGTGTTTAATTCCTGTGGTCAAAAGTAAAGTACGGTGTCTGCTCCACCCTCAGCCAGCACAGTGGCAGAGTTCCCACCAGCATACTGAGGCGAGAGAGGAAAGGAGAGGCAGACAGACTGGAAAGGGAAGAATGCACCTGCGCCTGTCTATATGGAGCATAAATGTCCATTTGCAAGACCCCAAGGAACCTACCAAAAAGAGAGAAACTTGCAGAAGTGATCAGTGAATTCAGCAGTCACAAGATACAAAGTGAACATAAATCCACTGCATTTCTGCATATTAGCAAAGGACACTGAAACTTAAAATACAGTAACATTTGCAGTCGCACATAAATGATGCAGTACTTAGGTGTAAACCTAACAAGACATGTAGAGAAGGTGTGTGCTGAAAACCACAGCATTCTGATGAAAGATACCTCAGAGAAGGAGCACTATGGAATGTTTATGGACGAGGAGACAACACAGCGAATCACTGACTTAGTAATAATCACAGCAATAGTCTCTGCTCCCCAAAATGACATACAGATTTAAGGCAATCCTGCTTATCAAAATCACAGCAAGATGTGTTATATGTGTAAAGGATCGGCAGTACTGTTCTAAAACATATGCGGTAGGAAAAGATGCTAAAATGGCCAGACAGGTTCTGATAAGGGATATGGCGGAAGGAATTAGGCTGCGGACTTCACCTCGTGTTGCAGGGTTACAGCCGTCAAGTCTGTGTAGAGCAGTAGGTCAGAGGCGAATGCAGAAGGGAGGACCCAGAAACAGAGCCAGGCAAACAGGCTCAACAGTTTTGGGAAGCATGGATGCGTCCCCAGATGGGCAGCAAGCAGGGTCCATCTGCTGATGTTAATAATTCTTGATTTTTCCCACACTGGTCAGTATCCTCGCTGTGATTATTTTGTAAGATGTTGGCATTGAAGGGAGTCGTTCAGGTAACACATGGTCTCTCTGTATAGTTTCTTGCAGCTTCAGGTGAATCTAAAGTGATCTCCAGATTGAAAGTCTAATTTGAAATACGTAAAGGTGATAAGAATGTGTTACTGACATATGTGTTCCCAGGGGTGACTTGGCATCATTTGTTTGGGTTTTTAAATGGCCTTCATTCAGCAAGGCCAGTAGCATACTGCCTGCTTGAGGAAGCTACCATGGTTAAAAGGTCAAATTTGGAACCCATTTGTGTTTTATCTTTAAGAAAACAATGAAAGTATGCATGGCAGGGTTGTACACCGGTGTGTGCGTGCAGGTGTATGAATATTTCTCAACTCTGTCCACTGAAAGGGCCAAGAAACCAGGACCACTGCGATGATGGTGTGCTGCTGTGTCCTGCGGTGCAGAGAAGGGGCTTGTGGCTCATTTTTCCTGTCAGATGTACTGGAAAAAATTGGCAATTTCAGATTTGGAACAAAAATTGTATTGGAAGCTGCATGTTAGGAATCTACTGATGCCAACCTTGTACAATACACTCCCCATCATTTGCATTACTCTGTTAATAATGGCAGTGGCCTACTTGGGTACAGCCTCGTGTTTGCCTGGGCTGTCAGTCACGTGCTGCCATCCATATCTTACGAGCAGATCGGAGGCTCCGAGTTAGTGGGCCCGAGAGAACGTAGTATGGCACACGAAGGGCTCTCAGCACAGTGTACCTGGTGTCACTGGTCCTCAAGCTCACCTGCCTCATGGTTCGTTCATAGGACAATACCCCAGCAATAAAATAAATTTGCTAAAGCAGGCATCCTACAAACACCAAACTGCCCTCGCTAAATGTTTGCATTTGTCTGTGTGCCTTAAATATGTTTCTAGGCAGTTTAGCAGTTGAAGTCTCCACCAGGTGTATTTGAACTTCAGCTGGAGTGGGAGACCCTCAGCTTTGCCTCTAGTTAGGTAAAGACGCATTAGAGATTGCCAGAGCCTGCGCTGTTGTGATAAGGAGGGACCCATAGCATCATTTCAAGGTAAAAAATACACGGCGTGCTGTGTCTGGCCATAAAACAACAAGATGCCTCATCTGTTTCACCAAAATAATCCTAGGTGGTTTTTACCAGTGTTCAGGTGGAGAACAGGCCAGGTGGGAATGGGAGAGGTGAGTGGGGACTCCCCTGGGTGGCACCCAGATTCCTACCGGGGGAATGTGCATTAGTGAACAGCCAGAGTGGTCTGAGAAGGAAGGACTCAAGTTTTCAGGTGAAACTCTTGTTTTTTTCTTAAAGTAAGACATATGTTTGTCTAAGAACAAGCAGCTCTGAGGCTGGAAGCTTACAAGGGGACACATTTCCCAGCCCTGGGGTGTTACAGCGCAGCGTCATGGGAGGCGTGTGGGGAAGGCTTGACAGCCAGGCACAGGACCTCAGCGGAACTGGCAGCAGATGCCAGCCTGCCTGCTGGGCTCTGACGGGGCGTGTCGGTGCCCCGGGATGCTCGCACGCCAGGCAGCTCAGGTGCTGCTGGGGCCTGAAGGGTCAGGATGGGGCGATGATCTCAGAGATCCCAAGGAGCTGAGAGGAGCAGAGAGGAAGAGACCCCACGGGAACGGAGCTGGGGTGTCCTGAGTTAGGGCCCCTCTGGGCGTCTGCACCACCGCCGTGGGGACTCCTGGGCGGAAGTGGTCAGAGCCATTGGACAAGGTCTTTGGCAGCCGGCTCTCTCCATAGTGTGTTAAGAGGCCGTTTGAGGAGCGACACCAAAGACTAAGACCTGGTCCTCGCTGGGGTGGACGGTTACCCCTGACAGACGACAAAGCAGTCAGCAGAGCTCTGCTCACCTCCTCTTGATTTTCCAGAAGTGAGGTGGCGGGGCTGACCCCAAAGCCCGTGGCGGGTAGGAGTGGAATGGACTGTGGGACCCCACGTGGAACACCTGACATGCAGTTTTCCTTCTGTCTGCAGAGAGCTTTCGTGTGTGTGACATCACACCAAACAGGGCTCTCATCTTACGCCCATTTTATCAGCTAAGAATGACACTCTGGGACATTAAAAAGCTGACCAGAGAGGCTCATGAAGGAGTGTTGGCCTGTCCTGCAGGTGTCCCTGGCACTGTGGTCCCTGACATGGAGGCACAGAGAGCCTTCTCCTCCCAACACTGTGACGTTTGGAGCTGAATAATTCCCCACAGCAGCGCTGTGTGGGGTGCTGAGGGGTGTTCTGAGACAGCTCTGTCCACAGTCCCCCAGGGTCATGCAAGAGCGTCTCCAGACCCTGCAAAGGCCCCGGAGGGTAGGCTCGCCCTTGTGGAGAATGCTTCCCTAGTTCTGGGGGAGCTGTTGGTGTTGAAGCCCAGCTAGGGAAGGTGCGCTGTCCTGTGATGCTCACCTGTCTGCCCGGTCCCTCTTCTGTACCCTCCCAGCCCTCTGGTCACCCAGTGATCAGGTCTCACCCCACAGGCTCCCTCCTAGCTTCCTCTCCAGGGTGGTGGTGGGGTTGGTGTCACTGGTCAGCTGGCCCACCGAGGACTAGTGACAGCCGTCTGTGACCCTGCCTGGGGTGCGGTGCCCAAGATGTCTGCAAGGAGTGGATGTTGGGACAGAAAACCTTTGCAGACAGAGAGAGGCCAGGACCGTCTGTCCCCAGAGTTCCCGTCCCCGCCCACACAGCACACCCGCCACAAAGTGGAGTCACTTCAGGAGTGAGTGTGCTCAAGTGTACTGTGCCCTGGGTGATCCAGTTTCGCTGTTTCCCATGTCTTCGTGCCAAAGACTTTGGTCAACTGGCTGTCCATGGACCTGCGTGGACCCTCATATTCAGACCCCCTGGGTTCTCCATGGGAGTTCCCACTTTGCACCCAAGGGTCTGTGGTTTCCTGAGTGAGTTGGGGACCACAAGATAAAGGGGTCTCTGTGCACCTTGAGCCACCACTACCTGTTCTTTCGAGCAGGGCAGGAAATAGACCAAGAAGGAGCCCTTGTCTGGGGCAGAACTCGAGCTCACTGAGGGGCCGGGACTCCAGCACCCACCCCACTGCATGAGTCACTGAAATCTCAGCGGACATGAGGTACTCTGTGAGGGATGTGTCTTCACAGTGCTGATTCATCCTTAGTAATCATGCTGTTTTCTCTTATTATAGGTAATGTATGAAATTGCTGGAGCAATTGAAAAAAATAAAGACTCCCTTTCACAGAATCTTCTATTTGTAATGAAAAGTAAGTTGACTTTTCCCCCCTATCCTGGTTTAAATGCCATCCATTTTTATTTCTCTACCTCTGAATATTTTCCTATAAAATATGCCTCCAGCTGAAGAATAATTGAAATATCTTTTACATTCTGATGCCCAGAATAATAGAGAATGGGTCTTGCCACACCATACATTCATTACAATTTAATTTGGAGTCCAGAAGAAGCCATAATTTAACTAAGCTTTTAGCAGATAGGAATGTAAAACACCTTTACTACTTTAGTGGTATGAATATAAAAAAGCTTTTCTCTGAAGACTAATGAAGATGAATATGGTTTCTAAAGTTATTTAGGCCACAGAAGGGTGAATTTCATTACTTAAGATGATTCTGGTGCACAGCTAGGGACAGTATTTTATTCTTCTGCACTTTTGTTATAAAGCATTAATGCCCACTAAAATGAATGTATATGTGTGCATACTTACATATGTGTATAGATTTCACAGCTACTACTTAGTGGGGAATAATACCTTATATACAGAGAGACTATAACTCTCTACTGTGTGTGAAACTGTACACTATAAATGTATGTACACACACATCAAATTCTGCCTCTTGCAGCAATTATTTTGTTAATAGCAGCTCTGCAGCCACAGGTCACAGCAAGCTCTGTGAGGAACAGAGAATGTAGCCTTTGGTGCTGCACGCTGGTCCAGGTGCACCGGGCCCTTTCTCCTTGGCCAGAAGCAGGAGCACCGTAGCCGGAAGTGGAGCCACGGCTCCTCTGAGCTGAGACAAACGCTCTGGCCTCGGACCGCAGCTCGTGGCTCTGCATGGCTATTCACAGGCATGCGCTGCTTGCCCCGCAGAAGTCTCAGTGCTCGTGACTCCTCGAAACTGAGACCAGGACAGTGTGCATGGGGGTCGGTGTGAAAAAATAAAGAGCTCAGATAATGGCTCCTATTTATTGGCATTGGAAAAATATCTCCCTCCCAGTTTGTGGGTCTTTCACTTTGGGTCTTTCACGCACCCTCTTTTTGAGACTTATCTTTTATGAAGATCGAGCATGGGCACTTCTTTAGGTTTGTATTTCGAGTATGTGCAGCAGTGTATTCAGAATGAGCATATGAGGACCAGGGCATTGTGACCCTGCTTATGAGAGTGCCTCAACTTGAAAGCGAATTTTTGTGTGCATTTAGACTAACTGGAAAACAGGAGAAAACACACCTGATTATTGTTTTATTCTAAACAAAACAACATGACCTACAATGTGCTTTTATATGTATTTATTTTTGCTGGGGTTTTTGTTGTTGTTCATTTGTTTCTTTGTTTTGCAGTGCTGGAGATTTGAACTCAGGGCCTCTTGCCCTTTATGTGTTTATACAGGTGGTGACAAAAATTTGCTCCTAGAGGGCAGAGAATAATGCTTTAGCCTTTGTCCTATTTACAAGGAATCCCTCTGCTGTTATAATGTGAAACCGTCTCTGTCTAACACGAGTGGACACAGCTGTGTTCTAGGGTAGCCTCCTTCACAGTCACATACCACAGCTGTCGCAGCCCATGGGCTGGAGCTCCGGCTCCATTCTACTCTTCAGGCAAAACATGCTGGGTCATGATGGTGTCTTGTGCATCTGTGGTCTATTCTGATGCCCCAGAAAGTTACCACAAGCAGTGGCACTGATAAATAATAAGAACATCTGTTTCTAAGCACTTGGCTTATGTTTTGCAATTCGGGCTCCTGATCTCCCAGAAGCTCAGGGCTGAGGAGGACGCAGGGACGTGCTGGGTCCCTCCAGCAGGACTGTGTCCAGGAGACTTGCTGCCCGGGGATGTCAGGTGTCTGAGGTACAGGACCTGCAGGCAGTGCACCCATTTGGGCCTGAGAGTAAAGAGGACTTGACCTGGAAAGAAGAGAAAGAGCCCAAGTGTAGGATACACATCCGCCCACGAGAACAGGGGAATTTAGGGCCTGCTGTCCTGCTTGGTTGTAACCTGTGGACACCGAAGTTAGCACATCCCATGGCACGGTGGCAAGGTTCCCTGTGTGGTGCCCGAAGGTGTCAGTAAGGGACACCGCCCACTGCAGTGCGACACCGCGGGACGGGAAAGGCTGACACTGCCCCTTCACCAGGACTCCCCAGCCAGGGTCCAGGCAAAAGGATGCAGGCTTCCCCTTTCCATGCTGCAGGGGCCCTGCTCCCCGCTGTCCATCCTGATGTGGCCGCTCCGTGTCCAGCTCCCTCTGCATGCAGCGTGACTTGTGCCTCACAGAAGGCATGGAGCCGGGCCAGCTGTACATTTCAGTCCCGATTTATGTCTGTCTAGAGCTTTTGGTTTCATTCCCTCAGAAGAATAATACATTGCAATACGTACCTGGGAGCTCATTTATATACCAACTTATTCGAGATAATGGGATTAGTATTTAACTGTGTTCATTTAAATGGGCTGTGTGATATGCTTGTTGTTTAGCTGTTTATTTCAGAGTGGCTTCAAATGTAAAAGTAGTTATAAATTAGTGCAGAGGACTTTTACAGTGGTTTCCACCAAGTCGGTCATTTATTGCAGTTTCCATTTCCTTATGAATTTCTTTAATTTTGTACAGTTCCTCAGCTTTTCTTTGGTTTTCATTACACCAATTTTTTTTAAAATTAAAGGCCAGTTGTTTTGTACACTGTCCCTAGATTTGTTTTCACTGCGCTTCTCAAATTTGTAATCCAGGATCCATTCAGCCATTCCTGGTTTCACCCTAAGAGGTCAGGAAAGTGGTCAGCCCAGAATCGATAGATTTACATAACCTAGTATCTGAAAGCTTGCTTTACCTGTGTGGCTTGCCTGGGTCATAAAAGGGACAGTTTCTCCCCTCTTTGTCCTAGCACCTAGAGCAGCCAGAGTGGCAGGGCCGCCCGAGTGCTCACCACTCTGAAACAGGCTGGATTCTGAAGATTGCGGTCTTGGGTGGTGATTTCCTGGAACGAGAAGTTGCCAACAAAAACCTTACGTCTTCACGACTGAGCCAGTGCACAAAAGCCTGTTATGTCTGAGCAGGAAGATCCAGTGCCTCCTGCCAGGGGACCAAAGGCCAGAGCTCAGGGGAGAACCTGAGGTCAGGACTGCTGGCCAAGGGCAAGTGAAGGTCAGACTCTGTCAAGCTGTGTGAAGAGTGGAGGAAATAAATAGGCTCGCGGGAAGGAACCCGCTGCTGGCTGCAGTGCCAATTACATCTTCTGTCCAGGGGCTGTTTAGGGGCTGAAGCACTTCTAAGAGGAGTGCATTTAATATTCAAGTACATAATGGTGTTCGTGCCGCGTGTGACATTCATCTCTTCTTTCCTAGCTAGTGACAACGTCGTGGTCAATCATTTGTTCCAGTCTAAACTGTCACAGACGGGATCTCTGATCTCTTCCTCTCCTTCCTGTAAATTTCGAGGACATAAATCGGCCTTGCTCAGCAAGAAAGCAGCAGCTTTGCCAGTCACCCGGGAAAACAAGAATTACACAGAGCTGAGTAAGGTAGGTGCTTTGGTGATGCTCTTCTTCCCCTCTGTTTGTTTGCTCGTATACTTTGTTTTTCTTTTTAAAGTGCAATTTTGAATACTAACTGAAATAATATTCTAAAAGAATTAAAGAGATGTCCTCCCCTCTTCGGGGTCCAGCAGAGGGGACAGGAGAGGAACTCTTCAGAGGGGATGCAGCAGACAGTGCCAGCTTTGTGCTCAGTCCGGCTCTGTGTGACATCCCGTCTGTGTTGCATCTTGGTGACTGTCTTCTTGATGAATGGAGAGAAACTTCGGGACCAAAGGCTTAGAGGACATTAGATGCCTAAGCCTGGTGATATTAATCATGTCTGAGGTTTGGGTTTCTGCTCAATAAATTGTTAGTTTTTTGATAGACAGAGCCTATTTTTCAGGTGCCTTGATGTTTTCACTGTGTCTTTGTAGACCTCGTGCTAATTTTCATGTTGTACTAATCTTTTTAGCATATTTATCCCACCTAAGTTTGAACACACACATAATCTAACCAATACACTTCTAAAAGAGAACTAAAAATACTGGAAAGAGCTGCTTCAAACCGATAGAGAAATATACTTGAAGTCTTCAGGTTTCTTGAGAATCCAGTGCCAGACTGCAGATTGCATTCAAGTTTTTGTTTTTGTTTTTTTGTGTGTTTGTTTGTTTGTTTTTTGTTTTTGTTTTGCTTATGTCAACCGAACCTATAGAATTAGAACTGGGAGGTGTTCAGGACAATCAATTTAGAATTGCAGTTGCTGGAATATATCTTAGCCTTTCAATTAAAATAAAAGCATAATTAAAATTAGCTCTGTTTTAGAAAGTGGCAGAGGTGTGAGTGTGTGAGTGTGTGGGCAAAGGCCCGGCAGGTCTTGGAGTTAGAGGGTCCTGGATGTGCTTGTTCTTGAGGTGGGTGGCCACCAGACAACCACCTCCCTGTGCAGAGAAGGGAGATTTTTACCAAAGGACCCAGGGTTCTCGCTGCTGGATGTGCTGTCTCCCTGGGGCTCTCATGCACTTCCTGGACTTCCTTTCCCAATCATCCTGCAGATCAAGAGCAGGAAATCTCAGCACACCTCTAAACTGTGATTTTTAACCTCAATTATGGAGCATTATGAGGCCTGAATGCCATTAGTCATTTCCCTAAAGGACTGCAGAAGGTGGAGATAATTCACAGTCATTCCTCCCTCCCCTCAGAGAGGGAAATGGAGCATTCAGTTTCAAGGGTGGAGGTTTATTTATGATGATTCTCCCCTAAGTGTGCCATCCCTCATTCCCTTATTTCTTCTCACACAGCCCTCATCCCTGCACATCCCCCTGAGGCACAGAAAGTAGACTTTTGCCCATCCTGTGGGGTTGATGGGGCTGTGTGTGCAGAAAGCGGCTCCTGCCGGCCCTGGCCTCATTCCACAGCCTCTGCTCACGGGCAATTACTCGCTTCAGTGTGACAGTTCCTCTCCGTGGATGGAAAGGACCGATTATGGTAGCAGTGGCACCGAATTGATAAGATGCTCAATTGGAATTGTTTCTCATATCTTTCTGTTTTAAGAGAAATGGTTTTAGATCAGTAGATCATTTAGCTTAATTCTGCGCCATTCGGTCCACGCTAACAGCACGTGAATGGCTGTACCTTCTGGGAACCCCAGCGGAATTTTATGAATTACCGCTGCCCTTTTCATCTGCACCATCTGCCTCACTTCCGCTAATGTTTAAAATCTCCATTACCATTTAATCTTTGGTACCTATAGCTGTTTTCTTTTAAGAGCTGTGGATACTCATTGAAAAAAAAAAAACAGTCTATTGTCATTTTTCACAGACAAGTAACTTACCAAGCCATTTGAGTAGTTATAAAAAGGAGCAGAAAAATAAAGGAGGAGACAAAAGGGTAGGAAACCATCAAACCCACAGTACTCACTGTAATGCGGGAACAAGCTATCAGAAATGTCAATATCTGACATGGAAAGGTATCAGATCTTTGTCACATGAAGCAGGACCCTTTCGTCCAAGTAGGGACATTGCGTGATGAGTGTAAACAGGGGCACTGTCACCAGGAGCCCCAGTGACCTCGCTGGGCCAGGGGTCAGGTCTGTACTGTTCCCGAGTTATGCTGCGTGCGGACCATGCCGGTCTTGTCACAGGCAGCCCATACTTGAGAGTCTCCCAGCACCAGGCACTTCAGGGGTTTTCCCATTGCCTCAGCCAACTGCCAAGTTTCAGAGAAGTGTTTGGTCCTGATTTTTACAGTCTGTCCCATGGGTTTGCTTGCACCTCTGTCCCTGAATATGATTCTCTCCGTGATCTGGTCACAAACTGAACTGGACCAGAACCAAGTCACATTTCCCCCGAAGGTCAAATGCAAATCTAACCACTGATTTTTACTCTGTTCTCATCCAACTCGGTTTGCAGCCAGACTTGTGAAAAAAATCAAGTCTGTGCACTGAACCACACTGTCATTTCTGGAGATTCAGGCTTCAGTTGCTGTCTTCCTTCTAAACTGGAATTTAGTAAAATAGGTTCTTCCCCCTCCCCGCCATTACAGATCTTGAAAAAGAAAGGAACTTCTAGCTTTCTTCAAAGACTGGATCGAGGCTGTCCGGGGACCACCGCAACTCAGCTCAGGGTGAGCAGCCCTCAGTCTCACAGCCCATCGAGGAGGGCCCGGACTGTGCTCTGTGTGTGTTACCACGCACCACTGAGGGGTGCTTTACATAGAATCCTGCCCCTCTTCAACAGCCAGCATGGGCGGGGAGGTCCACACCACATGCGCGCGAGCACACAGCTGGAGCCGCTTGTCTCCCCGCAGAGGTCCCTGGCAGAGCTCACCTGCAGGCTGCGGCGGGGCGCGCCCCACTTCGTGCACTGCATCAAGCCCAACAGCGCGCAGCTGCCCGACGCCTTCGACCACGTCTATGTATCCGCGCAGCTGCAGTACCTGGGCGTGCTGGAGCTGGTGAAGGTCTTCCGCCACGGGTTCCCGGTGCGCCTCTCCTTCTGCGACTTCCTTGCCAGGTACCGCCCTGTCCCCTAGCTCCAGCCCCACGGCTGCCCGCTTGCGGTCTCTGGTAGTGCTGTTTTGAGGTGGCAGTGAAAAGCACTGGCAGAAATTATGGGGAAAGGTACCGAATTTCACTGAAGACTGTTCTGGAAGGCGTTTTCATGGTCCTTCAAATGTGTGGTTTCCTTGAATTCACTCACATGGGATGGGGGTAAGGGGGAGTAGCAGGATCCGATGTGATGTAGACACTCAGATGTCGATGGAGATATATTCCACCAAAATGTACACACTCAGGGAGAGGAAAGCGGGTGTGAATACTTGGATCCTGGATGTACGGAGACATCGCCAGACTAATACAAGTTTCCTTCAGCCTCTGCATTTGCGGGAGAGCTCAGAGTGGTGGCCACGGGCTAGAGGACGCTTCTTAGCACGGTGAATGGCCGCTTGGAGAGCTCTCCTCGGGAGGTTGCTGCACGTGTGTTTTCAGTTTCTCCTCTGAGGGCCAGCACTCATAGTGGGTTTTCTTCCATACCCTGTGTCCTCTAGGGTCCCCATACAAGGGTGTCACGGCTGTGTCTGGACGCCCCCACGGCCTCAGGAAGTCATAGCTGGAGCTTTCTCAGAGGTGGCTGGATCTAGATGTGACGCGGGGATTGATTCACGGTGCAGTGCTAGGACCAAGGGCACTAGGACTCGGGGTGCGAGTGCTGCCGCCCCGAGCAGCTTGGATGGGATAAAAGGGGCAGAAAGACACTGTTTAGAAAAGAAGCTGGTAGTTTTTGCTGTCTTCTGCCACCATGAACTGATGCCCCTTTGCCAGGCCAGCTGCCCTGGAGCCCGCCAGTTATAGACTAAAACCTCTACAAACTGTGAGCAAATAAATCTTTACTACTTTAGCGTTGGGTGTTGGATATTGTGTCTCAGCAATGAGAGAAGAGTAACTAAGACAGAGGATAACACCGTCTGTTGAAAAAGACATTGTACTAGTTTTCTTTTTCTAAACTGTGTATACATTTTGGGGGTATCTGTCTATCTGCAGAGAATGTATTCATTATGTATCACAAATATAAACTAATAAGATATTTTAAAAACAAGGAAGGAAAGGAGGAGGGAGAAAAGGCAGAAATAAAGGGGGAAATGAAAAGGAAAGTTAAAAGAAGAAAAGAAAAAAAGACAGGAAGGGAGGGCTGGGCGTGGTGCCGCACCTGTGAGTCCAGCACTGTAGGAGGCTGAGGCAATATGATTAAAAGCTCAGCCTGGGAAAATTAGCCTCTTAGTGAGAGACCGTCTCAAAATTTAAAAAATGAAAGGGGCTGGGGACTCATGGCTCAGTGGAAGGGCCCAGGGTTCAATCCCCAGTATTAGAAGGAAGATGAAGGAGGGTGAGGAGGAGCAGGGGGAGGAGGAGGAAGTGGTCTCCTCCTGCAGGTGATCATCCCACCCGTTCCGGCCCTTGGCCTCGCCAGTCTGCATTCTGTCACTGTACGTTCGTGTCTCCTAGACTTTCGGGAATGTGGAATCAAAGGATAAAAATAAACAACAAAGGAGGCTTTTGAAATCATGACATATAAGGATTGTGTAACATTTATTATTTAAGAGTGGAGTGTGTGAGGAGGCTGTTTCCTCTTTTCTGCCTATGAACCACATGTGGCTTAGGTCAGGGGGTCGCATAAGACTCTGCCCAACCCAGCCCCGCTGGTCTTACGGGACAAAGCGGCAGTGGGCATTTATTTACCTAGTGCCTGTGGCCACGTTTCCCTAGAGTGGTGACAAAGACAGCAGCCACGGCTCAAAGTGTAGTAAAATATTCACTACTTGGCACGCGGGAAAGTCTGCGGACTTCTTTAGATGCATTCATCACGAAAGCATGGGGTTCACCATGAGCTGTGAGCAGTAGACACGGAGAGAGGTTGCATTTCCGCAGGCCTGTGCACCCCCAGTGTGATGGTCACAAGGAAGGAGCCTCCTGCAGCCTCCCCAAAACAACACGAGCCTTCCGGGCTGCGCCTCTGTTCACATGCACTTGTACTTAGTCAGAATCCTTAGCCTGATTTTAACCAAGTCGATGCTACATAGCAAGGAGTCCATTGCCAAGAAGTCTGTGGATGAATATTATGGTTTACAGATACATACTAGCGGGCATTGTCCTAATACAGGCCCCCAGGGTGCGGTGGCTGGGCCCACAGCTTGGAGCTCCTGGTTCTACAGACAGAGAGAGAGGCACGTCCAGCGATGGCCACCAAGATCCATTAGTGATTGGGCTGGTGCAGAGCCCAGAGCCCAGGGAAAGCTAGTGTTAATCTTGGTGAGAAAGACAATGGTGATGTTTGCAGGCTTTCCAAAAGTAAAAGGGATGAGCAAAAAGAAAACCAGAAAGTACCTTTTAGTCCTAAGATAAATAATGCAAATAATAATGTAAAATAATGTCAGTGTTACAAGTGTATAATTTTGCATTTATGGCTACAAATGTACTGTACGTCTTAGTAGGATAAGCCATGGGCCTAGAAAGTACTTTAAACTTTTGTTGACGAGTTCACTGCAAACCACTGATTTGAAGAGGCTGCTAAATGGAAAATGAACAAAAAACAGACATTATTAAATTAACTTACATGGCTCAGGACGATGGAGGTAATATTTAAACTATGACTAGAAGTCTAAGTTCAACATTTGTTTCGCAGAAGAAAATAGCATTTGCTCATTATATAATTGGGTAAATTTCTAAAGATAAACAAAATATCCAAAGATAAACGAAAGAAAATAAGCATCATAAGAGCCTTTCTGGAGCCGTGCAGCCTGTGGGGCTGAGCGGATGTCTTTGGAAGACAGAAGGTGTGTCCCCCTCACAGGGCTCCCAGTGGTCACCCTGCAGCGCGGGCAGTACAGAGAGCAAGACATTTGCGTTTAAAAACTTAACAGGTGCTTAAAGATGAGATGGGAGACACCGCACCCCCTAATTTGAAGAGAATAGCTGCGGCGTTTGGTGTTGCGTAGGAATACATTGGGTCTTTGAGATAGGGGCTGGCCTCTAACTTACTGTGTAGCCCACTCTGGCCTTTAATTTGTGATCTTCCTGCCTCCGCCTCCCAGAATGCTGGGATTACAAGTCTGCACCACCAGACCTGCTTGTGGGGTTTTGTTTTATTTTATTTTTGGATAGGAGTTGGGGAGTATACATCACTGATTATTGGACACGAAGGGCTCTTCCTTTGGTTTTTCTTCTCTGGGTAGAGTCTATTCATTGTGTTCAGGGGTGTGTACTTTTAATGAATATATATACTTCCCACACATTAGAGAGTACTTATTAAAGCTCAACCCTCCCACCCCATTAAACACAGTGGTTTTGAGTTAGTGAGTTTTAAGCCTGCCCCTAAATAAGGGTAAAATAGGGGGATTTCCTGATTCACTGTGGGGTTTCTGAATGAAAATCAAGCAGGGTGTGATTCGAGGTCTGTGGGAAATTTAGGGGACTGTGAGCTTAACCTGCATGGCGAGAGTTCTCAGAGGGTCATGGGCATGGTCACGCACGATGAACCCCCTCCCCAAGCGTCGCCTGGAACAGCAGTTCCCAACCTTAGTGCACCTGAGAGCCACCTGAAAGGTGTCAGAACACAGATTCCCGGGCCAGAGATATAGCTCAGTGGTACAGCGTCTGCCTGGCAGGAACAAGGCCCTGAGTTCCAGAGCCAAAGACCCAGGAGGGTGAGGCAAGGCCTGGGAGTCAGCATTTCCCAAAAACTCCACGCACCCCCCCCAGCGCCATGTGATAGGACCCATCTCTTTATGAGTGACTGAAAACGCATTCTCTTCTGTTTAATTTCATGAACACGTCTTTTGTGTGGTGGCATCAGCTGGGCATTAAAGGCCCCTGCAGAGGTTGGTGAGGTGGTGTGACCCTGGGACCGTGTGGAGCTCCCTAAGCTTCCTAACTACCTTTCTAACAAGCCAGCCCTGGAACACCTCACCCCCACAGAACAGGGCCGGGATCATGGCGCGTGCATGCATGTGTGTGTGTGTGTGTGTGTATGTATTTGTGTGTAATGTTATGTACCACAGAGATTAGAAAATGCTTTATCATTGCCTTGTGCGTTTCTACATCTGCTCCATCAGGACCCATCTGGACTAAATAGGGTGTGCGCTTGCCGTCTGTGAAAGTGAAGTGCAGTCTTCCTCTGCGTGAATCTCTTGCTGGCTATGGATTCCTGCAGGCAAGGGGCAGGCCTTCCTCAGTCACATGGCTTGTGCGTTGCTGGCATTCAGTAAGTAGCTTCAGAGTGAGCCAGGCACTGGAGATTAATTGCTATTCAATTTAAAGTAATATTTCTGCAGAGATGACTTTTTCAAAGCATATTGGCAAAACACGCACACACACACACACACACACACACACACACACACACACAGAAGAGTGAGGATGAAAAAGGCTGCTTCTGAGTCAATCTCTGCATCTTCTCCAACAGTCCCTTAGCGCCACTTGCTACCGACCGTAGGGCAGCAAACACGGGATTTCACGAGGAGATACAGGTTCTCTGAAAGGTGGGAGCAGGTTCGGCGATGACAGTCAGACAAAAGCACTCAACACCGAGGTGAAGTTTGCCAATGCTGCTGCAATTTTATTTCTAACTCTAGGTGTTTATATACTAGTTTCAAGGGCACACCTCAAGAGTGATTTCAGGCACAGGCAGGCATGAGAAAGATAGACAATAGTACTGTAAAAACTAAGACCACAAGGTCAAGTTAAGACCACACCTATATACCATCACAAAAGCTAAGACCATTAAGTCAAGGTAAGACCACACCTATACGCAGTCAGAAGGGGAACTTTGTAAAACAAAGGACTGGCTTCAGCATGTCACCTTCAGGATCACCTTCAGGACTTCACAGTCCGGGGCTCAGGGTCAGCACTTTGGCCGCCCGTCCTCTTGTGCCTCAATACCTCCCCTAAAACCGCGTGGGGATGATACCTCTGGTCTGGTTTCTGCCAGGTGACCGGCATTGTCACACAGACTCTACTGGAGTGGTCGTGGCAGAAGAGGAGGTGATTTCCTTGTCTTTTGACTTCAGTGACAGATGAGCAGAAACAGGATTACTGACTTGTTTCAGTGCGGTGGCCAGCAGAGGATGTTTCTGTAGAACTTGAAGTAAATGCAGCCCGAGTCCTGAGCCGTGGTCTGGTTTCTGCCAGGTGACCGGCATTGTCACACAGACTCTACTGGAGTGGTCGTGGCAGAAGAGGAGGTGATTTCCTTGTCTTTTGACTTCAGTGACAGATGAGCAGAAACAGGATTACTGACTTGTTTCAGTGCGGTGGCCAGCAGAGGATGTTTCTGTAGAACTTGAAGTAAATGCAGCCCGAGTCCTGAGCCGCCAAGGCTCGCATTATTCGGATTTCTGCAGTGGTCCATAGTGGTCCGCAGGACAGAGGTGTTTGGTTGCAGCAGCCCAGCACCTCCAAGAGCTGCCCGTGTGCTTGCTTATAAGGGGTCGCTCAGGTGTCTTTGGTACCACGTTTGTTATCTGGTATCTCGTATGCTAATGGAAGGAAATGTGGCGTGCTGCTCATGTTACGTGGATTTGAAAGCTTTGACGTTTGGTTCATGTGATCCTATAATCTTTTTTTTACATTCAGTAATATTCATTTGCCACTGAGGACCCACCCAGGTCTCCTCTCCCTGGAGACGCTTGTTGTGTGCAGTATTCGAGACTGCACCCAGGGCCTTCACACTAAGCCACAGCCCCACCCTGTTCTAATTTCCCCATACAAGACAGCATCGTGCTAACTCACTGAGTTTCCCGGTCAGGTCTCAAACTTACAAACCTGCCTCTGCCTCCCAGGGCGCTGGGGTTACAGCTGTGGGCCAGCCATAAAGAAGGCGTCAGTAAACAATCACGTCTTAACTTACATGGCATAAGTACCTCTACGAGAGATCCTTGGTTTCACCTTTCAGCCTGCAAAGTGGAAACACTCACTCTGGCCCTCTGCAGAAAAGTCTAGCTTACCTGTGCACAAAGCCACCGGAGGGACAGGCCTGGCCACTCATGAAAGGTAACTTGCTCTTGGGCTGCTGGACACAGTCCCGTCAGACTACATGGGAGAGGGTGGCCTGATGCTTCATCTCAGGGACGCCCCTCACGTTGTCAAGATTGCCTATTTGTGAGATTGTTTGCTGATGGTGTGCTGAGACTTACCTTTCACCAATGTATGCTGCGCAACAAGATGTCCCCAATCCCTCTGTGGCAACAAAGGGTTACTTCTTTCTGTGTCAGATCTGAACATAGCTCACAGGCAGCACAGCGGAGACTGGGTTAAGGAGGCTCAGTGGTTAGCACTTGTCTAGCATGTGTGAGGCCCTGGATTCCATCCCTAGCCGTATAACAATAACAATAATAATAATGATGATGACGCTAATAAAGAAGTACTAGAAGTAGCAGAGTACATCCATTAGGATCCACCAGAGCCACAGATTAATACATATAAAGGGTTTCCAGGCAGGCTTACAATGTTCACCCGTGGAGTTGGCTGGAGGAAGCAGAGTGGCCATCTGCACCCAGGAGAGCTGGGGATCCAGTGGAAAGTCAGAGGCTTGGAGCTCACTGCAGGGTCCCGTGAGAGCCCATGTGGAAGCCAAAGGGGCTGCACCAGAGGCTGAAGTCTGTGCTGGCCACCTGAAGGGACCAGAGATGATGTCCAAACCATGGCGAAGGCCAGAGCTCTGGCAAAGAAGCAAAGGGCGGACTTCCTGGTTCTTCCCCTTTTTATTCTAACCAGGCCACAAGCCTATTGGCGGCCACTGCCCACACCTAGGTGGGTCTTCCCCCTCAGTGTATAGTCCACATGTCAATCATCCACCAACACAACCGGAGCTGAGCTCCACTGATCCATTCATGTTGACAGCACAATGGCACACAGCTAAGGGCAAATCCACTCTGAACTCTGCCTTTATTCCACAGTAGCATCTGGACTTCAGGACCACCCTGGGTCTGGGACCCACTCCTACTGGGCACAGGGAGAAGGGCAAGCACAATAGGTGTTTAGATGCCGGCAAGGGTCCCTGGTCCTCTCTCGTTCCACTAGCTCATTGCAGACGCTGACTGAGACTGACACTAGCTGCAGGAGAGAGATCTTTCTGCAGGAGATTCTGCAGAGACACCAGGAGGGGTACATAACCCTCTGGTCCAGTTACCCGCTGCTGTGTTAGAACACCCAACACACAGTGGCACAAACAGCTTGATCACGGCCCAGCCCAGGCCAGATTGAGCTGGGATAAGTGAGCGGCTCTTAGGCGAAGTCCTTCTGACTGTCACAGCCCTGTAGCACTACAGGCTGGCATTGGCTGGACTTGGTCTAGGCCGGAGGTGCAGGACAGTGGCGCCCCCTACTGGTGTCTCAGAATCTGCCATGGCTCTTGTCTGGCCTGCACAGAGTATCTGTGCTAAAGTATCCTGCCATGCTAAAGGGTCCCGAGGGACATGGAGTGTGCGTCCTGCTAAACCTGGGGTGTGCCCGGCTCAGCAAACTGCCCCTGTGTTGTGAGACAGCCTGCCATGTCCTTTAGCGAGGGCACTGGGACAACCAGGAGCCATGGGGAGGCTCCCCCGGCTCTGCTCAGGCACACGCTGCTGCTGATTCCATCTCTCTTCCTAGTGTGTTGGATGATACAGTGCCAGGGTGGGGTTTTTCCAAATTATAAAATTGAAGGAAAGAAGTATATGGAAGACCTGCTGGAAAAATGGTTTTGAGAGGTCCCTAAAGGACACATATTCCGTGGCTCTGACGTCTGTCCCTAGGGTTTCTTTCATACCCTGCGTGCTTGCTCCCCTTCTCTCCCCTTCCCCTCCCCTCTCTCCCCCTTCCCTCCCTTCCTCCCTCTTCTCTCTCCCTCTCCCTCCTCTCCTGCCCCACTCCCTGGCCTCCTCCAGAATGCAGACAGGATACCTTCTGGAGCCTGGCTGTGGACCCCAGGTTGCAAGCTCCTGCAGGTGTTAACCACCCATCTGTGGACATGTTGGGGACAACAAGAAAACATCACTGAGTGGAGAACTCTGCTTGCAGTGGGATGCGCACACCTGAAAGGGCAAGATGACTTGTCCAGGGAGTGCACTGGGGTGTGTGGTGTCCTGCTTAACACCCAAGGGACCTGAGCTGTGGTTTGGTTGCTGCTGGGTGAAACCCTGCTTAGAAATCATCTGAAACATTTATCTCGCCAATGACACAGCTATTGCCAAAAGATCACAGTGCAAAAGGACACGGCCCGGACATTAAAGTGGGTAAGGGGACGGGGTAGGCGGAAGTCACACTTCACTAGGTTAAAACCGGCAGGCAGCGGTTCACCAGAGACAGAGTCTGTGCTGCAATCCTTCAGAATTTTCACACACTACATGTTGAGGATGCCAGCTACTGTCCGTACATCTTTAAAAGAAATGAGAATTTACGCCGGGGGTTTAGCTCGGTGGTTCCACCACCTGCCTCGCAAGCCCAACGACCTGAGTTTGATCTCTGGTATAAAAGAAAAAGAATTTCCACTTCGGAAGACATCAAAGCTTCTAAAAGCTTTACTCCGTAAAGGATCCATTTTCTCCAAGGTTTGGCAAAGTCTCACCTGTCTTTCTGCTAAAAGTTCTGCAGAACTGGATGGGGATGATGTGATATTTAATGACACTGGGAAAGAGAAGACCTGTAAGTTTTCAAGGAAATATGAAATAGGAGAGCAAAGCAGATGAACAGGTTCTAGAAGTCATTTAAACTTCAGCATAATTAAGCAGATCCTTATTTGGGATGTATTTTGCTGCTAGTGGATTATGAATCATAAATCCATCATCTGAAGCAGGAAAATTGTAGGCACCTCGGACAGATCACTCTCAACTGGAAGACAGGAGCAAAAAGCAGCTTTTAATGATGCCGGTGGTTCAGCAAGTGACTCCTGTCAGTCTCGAGAGCCCTGAATAGAAGTTTGTGCTTCCTTATGTACCTCGTTTTACGTCTATGAAGCTTAACTCCATTGGAGTTTCCCTGGGAATACAGCAAGCAGGATTCACACAATGAGAGCAGTAGAGGAGTTTCTGAGTCGATAGGCTCCTTGGATGACAGATCACAGAAGTTGTCATGGTTACCCATGTGCATTCCACAAAGAGCACAGTTACCCAGGTAACCCGTAGCTGCCCAGTTCCATACCAAGGAGTGAGCGCCTCTCTGTCCGCTCCACAGATCTGCACAATTTTTTCCTTGTAGGACCACACAGGAAGTGCTGTAGCCTTGGAGGCTGTGTGGTCTGCGCAGCCTTGGCGCTTGGCCCTGCTGGCCAATGGCTGCTCACACATCAGTAAATCAGAGCGAGCTGGGCGTGGCTATAGCCCTGCTCACCGCCTCTCTTAGAGGAAGGCAGAAAATCCTTCGAAATGGGTCCACATGATGATGGGTCATTCGGATGCCTGCTTTTAGCCTGCCTGGGATCCTCCTTTCTACTGTCCCATTGGTCTCAGGTTGTCACTCATGCATCCTGCTTACTTCGTCATTCGGTCTCTGTTCGCTCTTGTTTTAGAGTCGCGAAGTCAGTAACCTCAGGAGGCGCCATCGGCCTACCATCATGGGTGTCGTCTCTGGGAATCACGGGGTCCCCTCAGTGGGTCAGCCCTGCTTCTTTGATCTTACTCTGAGCAGGAACACTTTAAGGCCACTGCCGTCCTTGTGCAGACATCATGGGTGCTTCATGGTGGCACCTCTTCAATGTGACAAGCTTTCGCATAGTCTCAGTTCACCCCATGACACTCTGCGGCTTCTGTCAGCACCTGCCTTCCTCCTTTCCAGCGCAGAAAATGACCCTTCACAGGATGGTGGCTGGGCTGAAGCCTCCTGCCTCCACCCAGGGCGCTCCTGACATCCGGCCAGCAGCCACATCCATCCCTTCCAAAGCACACCCTCCTGCAGGAGACGCAAATGTCAGTCTGCCTTGGTCTGCACTAGGACCCACAGGCAATAGCACACATGTTTGAGAGCAGCGCTGTGACATCAAAAAGGAAGAGAAGTCTGGAGATTTCTGAGGTTTCCTGCTTGTCCCCGCCCTCTCCATTGTACTTGCTCTGTTGGCCACGAGATTCCAGTGGATGTTAGAGTTCATGGGCTGCAGCCCACCCTGGACCCTCACCTGCCCTGCCCTGGCTCCCAGAGAGGCACTTGGACACTAACTGAACTTGGGAAAATGAGCTCAAAGAAAAGGAAGAAAATGCTTACAAATGGAGAATTGTGCCTTTTTGTACAAAATATGTGAAAAATCAAAAGTCTTTAATAACTTTCTAATAAGCTTCAAAATAAATACCCCAAACCAACCAGCTCAAGTTACTTAAAAATAAATATATAGGGCTGGGGATTTAGCTCAGTGGTACCACTGCCTGACTTATAAGCACAAGGTCCCAAGTTCGATACCCAGTGTGTGTATGTATATGTGTGTGTGTGTGTGTGTGTGTTTGTGTGTGTGCATGCATGTATAGATATATATATATATATATCCCGATGAATAAGCAATCAATATGGTGCAGATAGAACCAGCATGATTATGGCTCTTCCAGGAAAACAGGAAGATCTTTGCCACACAAAGTCAATATTTTGATGATCACATTATTCTTTTAATACAACTGTAAGGGTCCAGAATTCTGAATCTTTAGTTGGGAGAAGTAGAAGAAAGCAAGTGTTTTATGGAAAGCACTATGCTCACAAGCAGCTGCCGTTGTTATTTTTTCCTCCCTGGATCATAGATTTGATTAGTTTACCCTGTCACCTGCCCTCAGAGCTGGAAGGGTGGAAGCGGCCTGGTTTCACACTGGCTCCATTTCTGGGGGACACCAGAAATAAAGAGGACGACCCTGGGCAGCGCTTTGCTTCCTGGAACCTCTGGACCCATCCAGGGAGCCCCTAGGCCCTGAGAACCCTCAGATGGTCAGGGCATCCCCTGTGGCACCTTCTCGAACACTGTGTCCCTGGCTGTTCCTGGGGCCACTGATGAATCATGCGCACTTTGCATCCACCAGTCCGGAAGGGGCCACCAATGTGTTTCTTTATCCGTCTCAAACCACGCAACATCAGGGCTGTAAAGGCCTTCAGTCTGCCATCCTAACCTTGGTCAAAACAGTACATCAGGGATTCTGCAACCAGAATAAGTGAAAATGTTAAAACAAAGGAGCAGTTCTAAGAATAAAATCCAGTAGCCCCATTACATCAGGGATTCTGCAACCAGAATAAGTGAAAATGTTAAAACAAAGGAGCAGTTCTAAGAATCCAGTAGCCCCGACTTAAATCTTCCTTTATTAAGTGTGCAGCAAGAAATGAAAGTTCTGAGATTAATACCCCTTGTAAATTATGTTCAGAGATGCTCAGTCTCAGAGGAATTGAAGTCCTGCATTTGATGATCTTGCCTTTTTTAGTTAAAAGTGTAAACCTTTGTCTGCAAAGGTTAAGGTCTTGTTTCTAGTCATCCCACCCGTGCTCTTGCCTTGCCGTGTTTTAGCTAAAAGCATTCTAGATGCCCTGGTGTAGCATTATGGTCCGAATTCTGGGTCACTGCATCATGGCATTCGCCTGCTCAGGCTGCAGAATCAGAACCCTGCCACAGCAGCCATTTCCCTTCTCATCGTTCTGGAGGCTGGAAGTCAGAGACCAACGTTCTGACAGAGCTGGAGTCTGGTGTGGACTCACCTTGGGCTGTGGATGGCCACCTTCTCACCACGTCTCCCCAGTCCCACTGCCTTTCCTGGGTGCTGGGGCAGAGGGAAAGCGCTAGAGAGGCAGGGGTCCCAGCTCTCTGATGTCTCCGCTTACAAGGACACTAATCCTATCAGATGGGGCCCCACCCTCTGGCTTCTTTTAACCTTATTCCTCTCCAAGGCTGTAGATCCAAATAACGTTGGGGATTGGGGTTTGGCACGCACCTTTTAGGAAATCATAACCATGTTGTCCATAACTGTCATGTCGGTGGATGGGGCTAGTTCAGGGCCTCCCATGCTGTGTGACTTCAGTGCCAACCCTCTTGGTATCTTCACCTAGAAAACCCAGAGATTGATAAGTGGTAGAGGCAGTTATAGGGCACTAATCCCCTACCCACTGAATGGAGAAATCTACCCGTAGTCTCTAGCGTAGCATATTATAGGCCGTATTATCCCCGAATACTTTGTTTATGCAGATATCTAACATTGCTGAAGACTAGGGAAAACAAATAGTATGTTGACCAACAGACAGTGTTTTAGAGTGAAACAGGGCCTTGTTAATAATGATGACCAGAATGCACATGTAGGACATATGATCCAAAAATACAGTGAATGTTTAAAATTTTCCAATTCATTGCAGTAAAAGCCCTATTAACCCCTACAAAGCTCCCCCGCGCTCCAGACTTACCCATCACTCTTGCCCATTCAGAAGCATTTCTGAATGTCTCAGCTGTGCTGTCCTCACTGCCTCAGAGTTCTGGATCAACTCCATATGTTTCCCTTTCATGGCCATTCTGACTTCGGGGAGGAGCCAGAAGTCACCTGGTGCCAGATCCAAGAGGACACAGCGCCGTGTCTTTAGGAGCTGCCTTTCTGTTGCCCAGCGCTCAGCAGCAGCAGCCGCCATGTTTTTTATCCCACCTTGTGTAAAGACCCTTGACTGCCCTGGCGGGACACAGTGTCACCCGAATGCCCTGGGCCCTGTGCCATCTTATCAGTCTCCGCACATTCTCCACCCGGATCCTCTGTGCTGCTGTCCGCAGCCAACCACTGCTCTGGGAAGGGAGGCCTGCTGTAAGTACCATATGAGCACATATCAGTGTCCAGCAATTATTTTTGGAATGACTGATATTCTAGTTTCTGTACAGTTAACACAGCTGAGCTCTACAGTTTGTGTCTGAGACACAATACTTACAAATATCCCTCACCAACTGTGTGAATGAATGAAAATAGTTGTTATTTTACCAGCCTAAAATGTTTGGTGTAATTATACCTAACCTTTCTCCTTAGAGACTAGTGAGATACAGTGATCCCGGGTCTCACTTCTGCACAGATTAATGCACCAGTACCCTCATTCCTGAGGTTCCCTTCTCATCTGCAAAAGCTCTAGCTACCTGTGTTCCTATACTGTCTTTTATTTCATTCTTTAAATTATTCATACACTGTATTTCTCATAAGAGAAACTATGTCGTATTTCACCTTCTGTATCTGAGTAATCTCACTTAGCATTATGGTCTTAAGGTGTAGGTATTTTCCTACAAATGGCTCACATTTCTCCTTTATGGCTTGTGGTAGACCAATGTGTATAAACACTACCTCTTTCTTAATCCAGTCATCTGTTGATGGACATAAAGGCTACTTCCAAAATTTAGCTATTAAGAGTTGTGCTGCTATAAACATGGGTCACTGTAATATGATGTTTGTTACTCTGAAGTTGTGAGAAAACCTTTAATATATTCAAAACAGTAAAATCTGCAGAATGATAAATGTTCTTAGACTCACCTGAATATCATTGAGGGTAGACAGTGAGGGAATGAATAGGAAAGTGACAGCGAGGATGTGAGCAGGGCCCCGTGAGTGCTGCAGATGGGCAGTGCAACTCTTTCTGTTGCCGTCAGCACAACAGTAAAGTTGGGGTCCGGGTCACAAACAGGAACACCCAGTGAAACATTCATCAGACTCATATGTAGTCCTACTTTGAGAGAACTTGGATCAGGTCTCCCAGAGGCTCAAAATGAAAGGAATCATTTAGGCATCCAATTAAATGAAGTCACGATGATTTAACTATATGATAAAAAAAAAGTTAATGCCTACGCATCTTTTACTAATGTTGACTTGTATTTTTTCTCAAGATTGACTCTATAGAATCACCAGGAAGAGATTTGTAAAAGACAGTCACTAGACAGGTCAATAAAAAATCCATTGGTCCTATACTGTATTTGGGGCAGCTGTACATAGAGGATAATCCATTTTCCGTGTCCAGCACAGCCCATTGTCAAGACCAACATCAATGCCTTAATCAGCATGCACACTTGAACCAAAGAGTTCAGAGCTAAAGTGCATGATCCCAGGTGTCCCCTATGTTTCATGGCTTACTTTGTGTTTTCCTAGTCTTTCACAGTGATTCCCATCTGACCATGGACTTACTCCCACCCCTATAGCTTCCATGGTGAACATTTCTGCCAAATGTCTTACCTGATATTGCACTGGGTTGGTTAGAGTTCTCTGGAAACTCTAGGCACACATGCATTAGTCACTTAGTTGAAGGCATTGAACTTAGTTCAATGCACACATGCATTAGTCACTTAGTTGAATGCATTGAAGGCACACATGCATTAGTCACTTAGTTGGCAAATGTCTCCCCCAGGGTGGTATCTCATCTTCTATATTACGGAAAGATTGTGCAGAGTTAGCATTAATTCTTCTTAAATGTTTGGTAGAATTTGCAAGTGAAGCCAATCAAGTATGGAGATTTCCTGTTTGGAAGGAATTATGATACGAATTCAATTCATTCAGGAGCTCGAGGAATTTTTAGGTTGTCTGTTTCATCTTGGCTGTGTTTTGGTAGTTCGTGGGTTTTGAGGAACGGATCTATTTCCTCTATTTCCCTGAGCTGTCTGGAGCAGTCTTGAATTATCCTGTGGATGTCTGTAGGTGGGTAATCACATCCTGTCTTTAACTCCTGATACCAATGATTGTCTCTTCTCTTTTCTTTGCCCGAATTGCTAGAGTTTTATCAATGTATTTATTCAAAGAAACAGTTTTTGATGCTACTATCTCATTTATTTTCTGTTTGAACAAGTGTTTACCTCAAAATCATTGAGTTTGGATCTTTATTACTTCCTTTCTCCTTGCTTTTGGTTTACTCAGTTCCGCTTTTTTTTTTCCAGTTTTAAAATGAAGTTTAGATTTGCCACATGAGGTTGTTGATTTGTTCCAATGCAATTACTTCATGTAAAATTTCCTCTATTTAGTTAAATAGCACAGAGCTGTTGATGAGTTCACCATGTTCCCCAATGTCCTGTGTCCCAAATTCCAGGTGGCTGTGATCTCAGAAATTTGCATTAGTGCAAACAGAAACAACTCCAGGAAAGTCTCTGCCTCAGGCTCTTCTTTGGATGCTACAAATCCAGTGTGTGGGAGTGTTTGCCAGTCCTCCGTTCCCTGGATCTTCATCTGCAGCCCCACAGGAGAGGACTCGTGGTTGCCTAATGCTTCTGGACTGGAACCTTCCTCTCCAACATGTAGTGCTGGTCCCAAAGGCTGGGAGCCCCAAGGTTGTTTCCTCTTCCGGTCATCCTGTGGCCTCTGCATAGGCCATCAGGGAAAGGGGGCCTAGTGGAGAGGAGGAAGTGGAGCCCCAGACTTCAGGCTGCAGGACAGGAAGAGGAGACCTGAGAGTAAAACCAACTCACATTTTTTTTTCAAATTATCAGATAGGCTCACCTCTAAGCTGAAGATGTGAGTCTTATGTATTTCATGTTCATTTGTTTAGCTCACTTTCCTTGTTTTTACAGGCTATGCTATAGAGCAGTTATGGGTTATGAGCTATAGGTGGAGAGATTTGCCATAAACCTTGTGCCTCATGCACAGCCCCCATGAGAGTGGTGGGTTTGCAGTCTGTGCAAGCCTGTGTGGACGTGGACTCAGCTCAGCTCAGTCCCCAGTTACATCGGGGGTCACTCTCACTGTTGTTCTGAAAGATGCTTTTATGAGACATCTAAGGTCGAAATCATTTTCTTTTAGTATTTTTAAGGTGTTACTCCTCTGTCTTACACATTTTCCAAGAAGAATTTGGCTGTCATCCTTAATGCTGTTATTCTGTACACAGTGAACCTCTTATTTCTATACTTTTAAGATGTTTCTCCTTTTTTTTTTTTTTTTTTTTTACATTTTTTTGTATTTTTTTTTTGATATTGAGGATCGAACTCAGGACCTTGTGCTTGCAAGGCAGGAGGCAACACCACTGAGCTAAATCCC
>NW_022900918.1:40892682-40934413 GCF_012274545.1 Fukomys damarensis
TTTTTTTTTTTTTTTTTTTTACAATTTTTCAGTAATTTGTGCTTCATGTTCTTTTTGCTTGGCTTTATGCAGCTTCTTGGATGTTTGAATTCAGAGGTTTCACCAAGTTTAGGAAAATTTAATCCATAACCTTTATCAAATACTTTTTCTTTCTTCCCTTCTATCATTTCTCCTTTAGATATTATGTCACGAGAAAACAATGTCATGTGTCATAGAAGCTTGAAGTTGCCCCACAAGTCACCAACTCTCGGCTCATTGATGTTTAAAGGTTTTGTTATTTCTTCTGCTCATCTTACTGTTGTCGTCAGATAAATTTATCATTTCTAATATTAGGTCCATCCACTTCTGTTGTTTCCATTATTATATAATTGTCATTTCTACAAGTTCAACTGGAACCTTTGAAATTTTCTTCATGTCTCTTTCTCTCCAACTATCAATCTATTAATTTTATTGTCTGTGTCACCTCTTGGTCAGTATTAATTGATTATCTTTCACTTCTGTTACAGATGGGTGGGTTTTTCTGCTTCTTTGCACACTGTTAATGTTTGCATATCAGACACTGTGGAGTTTTTTTAATGTTGGATATGTTCACGTATTTCCATAAGCGTTGTAAGCTTTGTTGTTAGATGGAACCAGGATAGTTTTCAGGTAGGATTAATTATGTCTTATAATTGCTCACCCTACCCAGTAGGCGGCTTTAGGGAGTTTGCTCTGGCTGACAGGAATAGCGCCACTTCCTTCCTGTCTTGGCCCTGGAGGTGGCGCCCTCTAGTGCATTCTGATGGCTCTTTTCTGGGAATGAGGTTGTTTCTTCTAAGTGTGGGGCTCTCTGTTCAGGTCCAGGCTGAAGTGTAGCTATGATGATCTCTGTGACCCTCTCTTCTTTCTGATTCTCTGCCCTGGAAATTTTAGCTGCCTTGCCCCCACCACACACACCTCCCAGTTCCACCCCCTCTAACTCTGGGAGATCATCGGGTCTCCCCAGCTTCCCCTTTCCATGCTGAGACCTGGACACTCTCCTTGTGAAGCAAGCAGGGCAAGGTTAGGGCTTATCTCTCGTCTGTCTCTCAAGGGCCTCTTGCCTGGTTTCCAGCGGTCTGAGAATCATTGCTTCACATCGGTTGCTTAGTTTGCTGTTGAGAATAGAGGGTGAGGCCAACCACCATTGCTCCTCTTGGTGGCCTTGATTTCCTACTACATGGCTGTTTCATTTGTTGAATTGTTCGTGGGCTAACTTGTGAACGCCTGCAATCTATTCTTGTAATGAAAAACTTCCTACAATAATGGTGTTGTTTGAACATTTGCATTTTAAGGTAATTTTTGCTACTGTAGATAATGGTGCACTTTTCTGCTTTGATTATTCAGATTATGTATACCAACTTTTCCTAAACAGATTTATATCTCTGGATAAAATTAACATAGAGCAGCTGGTATTTTATAACATGATGATGCTAGACATGAGGTTTGGATAGGAAGTGGAGGCGAATACTATATTTGTTTGAATGTGCACGGATTTTAATTAAGTTAAAATTAAGCATACTAGAAGTTGTCCAGGAAGCTGATGACTTTCTTCTTATTCTTAGAGAAATCTGGGTTGGGGGTTTCTATTAATCAAATGGTCAAAACTGCAACTTTATACACAGAGGCTGTGAACAGAATTCTGATCATCCTGTCTCCCCACCCAGGTTCTCCCAAAGGAGCGATTTGGCTCCAGATAAAGTGCCACCTGCTTTGACGCAGTGGCACCTGGGAGTTCATAGATCACCACGGTAATTTATTTACACTAGATTTACCATATTTCCACTGTCCTAATTGAAAAAAATTTTTTGTCTAACTTTAGCCCCCACACCAAAGGCTCTGCTAAGCACCATCATTCTATTCTCTGCTTCTATAAGTTCAACTTTTTAGATTCCACATATGAATGAGACATGCAGCATTTACCTGTCAGTGCCCGGCGTTCCCTCTGGGTATTCATGTTGTTGGAAATGACAGGACTTCATCTTCTGAAAGGCTGAATCCCCTGTGCAGTTACTGCTTTACCCACACACCCAGTGATGGACGCTTAGACCACTTCTTTTCTCGCTGTAGTGCCTTGGGAGTGTGGCTCTCTCCTCAACATACCAATTCCTTTGTTCATTATATACTCAATATTGGGCTCGCTGGAACATAGGACAGTTTGAATTCTGCCTTCCTTGTTAACTCAGTAGTTTGTGAATGTTTTCAACGTGCCTGCTACTATTGGATACTTCGGGAATAACAGCGTGGAATGAATGAAATAGCCTCTCTTCCCAAAGCCAGGGAAATAGAAAAAGGCAGCATGGAAGTAGAGGGGGGTGCAGAAAAGGATGTTGAGAACAGGGTTTGCAGGAGAAGGGCACTGAAGCTGTCCCGGGGTGCATGATGTTGTGCTGAGTCTTAAACCCCATGTAGAGCTGCCCAGAGAGAAGCCAGCAAGGGTGGTGCACAGACACTCACAGAATTGCAGCAGTGAGCGGGATGGGGACCCAGTGAATTTTCCACTTGGCAGCAGTGTTCTGTGCTTACGGTCAGGGAGATGTTCCACAGAGGCCCGGCCAGGCCCAGCTGTGCTCACCATCCAGGACTGTGCTAGAAGCCTGGCGCCACTGGCACAGCAGCAAAATGAGAGGAAGCCAGCTAGATGGGGCAAGATGATGTGCTGAGGAGATTGGTCATTCCGGTAATCGAGAGAAAAGCTTGAGGCTCTCAGGAGAGACTGGTTAAGATGAAGAAAAGGATCTCTGTGTAGAGGTTACTGGGGTGTCAGATGACCAGGCTGGTGACGAACCCTCTGGACAGACTCCCAGGCTCGGGGGCGGGGGCAGAATGCAGACAAAGTGGAAGATGGTCACATGCTAGGCTGTGTGGGCCATTCTTGCGGTGTGCTGGGGAGATCCGAGCTGCGCTGCCCAGGGAGAGGTCGAGCAGAGCTGTGCGAGGGGGAAGAAATGATTGGGTTTTAAGCACATGCCAGTGAGTCGTGCTTCCAGATGGTAGCTTTAGCCTGAGGTCGCTGAGCGAAGCATTGTAGGTGTGCCAGGATACAAGCGCTGATGAGCATGTACCTTCGGTAGGAGGCTGGAGGAGGTCGGTCTGTGAGGGAGCCTGGAGAGCTTGTGAGGCCAGCAGGACAGAAAGGAACCAGGGAACCAGCGAGAAGACGGTTTCGGGGAGGGAGCAATCAGTGGTTTCATAGGCTACAGAAAGACCCAGTTATATGGAAACAAAAATATGTGTTAGGAGACCTGAAATGTAGTCATTAGCTTCTCTTATGAAGTGTCACTAGCTCTCTTGGCCTGAGATGTTTTCAGACAGTGGTGTGCACGAGAAGAGAAGGTAGACAGCGAGGGTTGCAGAGCAGACTGAGTGGAGAAATTAATGCAGCCTGATGGCTGGGAGAGAGCTCACTCCTCCCTCCTCGCTGAGTGAGTCTCAGTGATCATACTGTGTTAGGCTAAAGCGTGATCTTCAACAAGGCAGCAATCAGAGCCGTCATTGAACTAGATTATGAATGCATATTGAAGAGTGCGGTGAGCTGCTTGTGTAAAGAGGAAACAACTGAGATATTTAAGCCAGTTCAAATGAAAATTTTATTTATAAATATTTTTTATTATCTATGCCAAAATTTATTTGTGCCGCCCAACACAGATATCATTTGCATAGCTTGGATAGCAACTGTTAGTTTTCTACAGCTTGTACAAAAGAACTAGAAGATAACCTCCTCAAAATCAGTCAAAGATCCACAGTTTATTACTTGCCAGGGGATCAGTTGGACAATCTGCTACATTCTATGAGAAGCATCTCTGTTACTTTCTTGTTGTTGAGCAAAATACCTGACACTGACCAGATAAAGGAGGAGAGTTTGTTTTGGCTCACAGTCTGTAGAGGTTTCAGTCCATCGCCAGTTCGCTCCAAGGCAGGATTGCATGGCAGAGGAGGAAAACAGTTCATGGCATGGTAGGAAGCAAGAAGAGAGGGATCCAGGGGAAGGAAAGATGTATACATGCACCCATCCAGGCCACTGTGAGCACCTCTTCCCACGAGGCTTCAGCACCCAACTGGGAACCCATCAGTGATGGGCTGATGCAGTAGCACACACCCATGATCCAGTCATCTCCCCAAGGCCCTGCCTGTGAGCACATGAGGCTTTGGAGGAACATCTAGATATGAGCCATAACAAGAAGTATACCCCAAAGAAGGATATTTCTTGTTCTTCTTTGTGGTCTGTAGTCCTGCAGTGTTGTGTGAGTGATGGGTAATTATTCAAAGAAGTAATGTACAAGTAGAAGCAATAAATAGGACCCTAGCTTTTACGTGTGCAGTGTGTCAGAAACACGTGCTATGGTAATAAACATTAAAAGACAACATTTTACATGTTATTAAGTCCTATAGGGTCCTAGTAAATGCCAGTATTTATCATGCATTTTTAAAATTAAGACTTCCAATATGGTACAGACACTAGTGCCTACTGATGAGTAACAGCATGTTTAAATCCCCAAAATATCTCAGATACTCACTTTTGCCATTCTGACCCATCTATCCGATATTTACAAATAGTGAAAATAAATAATCAAGATTCAGTACGACAGTTAGGTACACAGATTATCTTATCTCAAAATAGAAGTGTCCTGGATTCCAGTTCTTTTTTTTTTTTTTTTATATATATATACCAGGATCAAACTTAGGACCTTGTGCTTACGAGGCAGGCGTGGTGCTACTGAGCTAAATCCCCAGCCCTGGATTCCAGTTCTTAATGTGGACAACCATGTCTAACTAAATTCCTCAAGCACCTCTGTTACACTGTTAAATGTAACATGTCAGTATTTGAAGCATCTCACAGGAGGAAATGGGAATTCTATTCTTTATATTAAACTTACCAAGATGATATTTGCTCCTCTCAGGTTCTCAGTGTAACACAATCAGCTGGCACTAAAACTCACTGCCACTGAGATTTAATACGTCACTATAGCCCTGATCTTGTCTTTATAAGTGTTGGCTTACTGTATTAAAATCAGTGCTTTCTGAAATGATTGAACAGCATTTAGTTCAGCCCCTGGCCTGCACTTTGAAATGTGGCTGTTCAAGGAAAGTGGCATGGCCATCGCTAGCGGCATCTTGTTTCCATACCAGCCTGCTGCTTGGCCGAGAAGTATAATCTCACTGAGAACATCTTAATGATTTGCTCCCTGGTTGTATGGCAGTGATACTGTGAACTGGAGCATCATAGAGTAGCCTGTGCCTTGGCTGTTCTTGAGGCAGGCTTCCACGTGTGTGAATAATACAGACAGTCCGGTGGCCAGCAACTCCACAGAGCGCTCAGCCATGTTGGGGAACAGCACGCTCTCCACAGAGATGGGAGAAAATGACAGGATAACAGATGCCCCTGACAGACAGATCTACCTGTGTTAGATCTCTTCCTGTGAGAAACAGGTCAGGGCGGCCCTGGTGGATATTGATGAGGGGATGAAGGACCGCATTGCTAAAGGAGTGGGATAATTTTACCTGAACCACACAGCTGAAAGAGGTCCCTTATTTAGGCTTAAACAACAAATGCACATCTGTTCTTTTCAGTGATGCTGAAAACAAGCTGTTCTTGTACCTGATAAACATGAGCTATGGCTCAGCTGGTAAATCATGAAATGCACAGAGGATGGAGAGGCAGCTCCGGTCTTCTGAATGTTCAGAACTGGCTGTTCTCAATATCCTCAGTACCGGGCTGACTCAGAGGCAGCAAGATCAGTTCCTGCACCGGGAACCATTATTTCAGCTCTGTCACTGACTCAGTGCCCGGTGGCACATTTAAATTCTCCCCAGGGCCCAAGACTCTGGAGCACTATGTGCCCAGGGATGGTGGAAAAATACCCTAGAGCTGTATCCAAAGCAAGCACAAACCTGGCTAAACCACCCGTCCCAGGCTGCTTGGGAAATGGAACACGGTGTACTTTATCTGAGACCTTTGTAATTTAGCTTCACTTCCGTCCATTTACTAGCTAAAGAGAATGTTATTGGGTTGCCCAGATTATATGAAGAAGTGGGAGCAGCGTTGAGAAAGAGACCTCAGCCCGTTGTTGTGCGTATTCTTAGCAGGTGCTCTGAATCCATTTGCCATCTGCATACCCAGCGGGGGCAAGGTGGAGGTGGGCAGGGGACCCAGCCAGGGTGGTCTTCCCTCACAAAGCAGGAGTGTCAAGCAGAGTCCTTCTCGGATGATGCTGATGGCCTGCCGGGGTCCCTGGGGTGGCCCAGCCATGACTCCAGAAGTCACCAGTTCCTCTTCTAACTCCATGTGGGCTCCTTCTTCCTCCTCTGGGTCTCTGCCATCAGTGCTGCTGAAGTCAAGCAGAGATGTGACAGTTAAATGCCTGACGGATACAGCTAGGGTAACGTTAAAATCACTGGTGACAACAGGGACAGCCTTGAGCATGGTAAGTGGGGTGGAGGAGTGGATGAGCTCAGGAAGGCAGGACTTGGGAGTGGAAGGCCTGGCGCTGGAGTGCAGGGCGAGCATGGGGTCCCGTCTCTCCATCCTGTATAACTAATACTCCTTGTTGTTACATTTCTCGGTTGTGCTGGTCGCCTTTATCTTTCAAGCACGAAGATGAAAGGGGCAAGTTCGGTCTTTATCTACATCGATTAAGTGGGTACCACTGACTCAGGACCCCATGGCTGGGTTAAGACGCCAGCTTCGCTGTGGGCCACTCTTTGGCGTTCTCACACACTCTCAGATGTCCGTAGGGTGGCCGTGAGGATTCAGGGATGATGTGGAACAGTCTGCCCTACGTTGACATCTGTGTTTCCTCTGGCCCTCCCTGCCTTCTTCCTCCTGTCCCCCTTTCAACTCCAGAGAAGTACACATAGCATCTGGGGCCTCCCCACCTGCCGGATGAGCTGTGGCTGCAGGGTGATGCCAGGGGTGCCCTTCCCTCGCTGGCCTCTGGCCACACTGCCTCTCTGCCTTCGTGTTCCAACCCCTGCGGTGAGGCAGACCACCTGGAGGCAGTGCCCAGCCCTCCAGCACTGGTTTGTGTATGCCGTGGACTCACATAGGACCCATTTTGAGGGTTCCTGACACAGGCGGCAACAGAGAATGACCTCTGTGAGCAGGGCCTCGGCAGGATGGCACCTCCTGCTGCCCTGGGGGAGGGGAGGGGCCAGTCTAACCCACAGCAGGAGAAGCGTCCTGTGGCTCTCAGGGTAGCATTGCAGAAGCTGCTTCTTCCCATGACCTCATCGAGCATAGACGCACGAGAACCCAGGAGCCTCCTTGCAGAAGGAAAATGGACTCAAGACCAAACTGTAGCCCCAAACATTCCAGGAGGCTCCGAGGCCGCCAGACTCCAGCTCAGGCCCCGTTCTGTCCCTCCTGTGCATTTGCAGGTGATGGTAGAGCTGAGTCCTGGGCTCCCTGCTGCACTGGGGGTGGGGCAGAGACCCCCACAGCACAGGGCCTGACCTGACCTGCAGAGGCAGTGGGGTGTTTACGCACAAGACTCTCGGGGACCAAGGACAGAACTTGTACAGGAGAGGACACCGTGGACTTCTGTGTCCACAAGATGATCTTTGACAAGTTTGTCTCTTTGTTTTGTTAAAAGGAAAGTCTTACAAACGCTGTCTTTCTCTTTCCTCCTTCCATGGGGAGAGTAGTTTGGGGCCCCCTTTCCTTCCTCCGCCTCCTCCTCCTCCTCCTCCTCCTCCTCGCCATGATGCTCGTCAGCTCTGTTGCTAGGCAACTGCAGCCTGCAGCTCAGCTTCTGCAGAGCGAGCTAGAACATTCCCTTCCACACCCTGCCACATAGGGAAAGGAGCCACAGAGCCCACAGGCTGGGCGGGCCACGGAGTGCACATCTGTGGTACACACACCAGGCTCTCCCTGGGAAACCACACCAGGGAAGGTTCTAGAAGAACCTCCTCATCCTAAAATGGAAGCAGGCAAGAAGTATGCATAGAATGTGGGCTCTGCAGCTGCTGCTGCCCGTGACGTGACGTCTGTTATTTTTTTCTGACTTTGCAAAACAAAACATCCAAACCACTTTCAGTGCTTCCCTCTCACCCTCAAGCTGTGGGTCTTTTATTTGTCATGCACCTTGGGCCCAGGCACTTGACTTATCCCCACCGGCAGGGTGTTGATGCCACCACAGGCGCCTGTTCGCCCGAGTCTCTCACACTGCCATGGCTCTGCAAACCCCTTTGGAGCCCACCGACCCCTGCAGACTCTGCCCCTGCAGTTGACCGCTCACTTCCGGCTCGCTTCCCTCCCCTGGCCATGCCCTGTCTCCATCAGCCCTCCAGTAGTGAGCTGTGGGACAGTCCTTCCTCTCTTGCTGTTTTTCTCTTTCCATCCACCAGCTCATCTCTCTTCCTGGGGTGTGAGGAGACGAATATCCATCAAACATTATTGTATGGTTCATAATAAAGTAGTTAAAATACGTCCTTAATGAGGCAAATTTCGTGAGGTCTTGAAACAAGAAAGCGACACCTTTTCTGAGACACGGCCCCGCTAGGCAGTGAAGTAAGAGTGACCCCATACACTGTGGTGATGAGCCAGGCAAACAGTGGGCTTCTTGTACACACAGCAGGTGCCCAGAAAATGATGAGGGAAAAAGTTACAATCTTCAGGGATTTCAGGACACCAGAACAACAGGGTTTTCTTTGAGAAGGATGAGACAAATGTATGTCCAGCAACAGAAACAAATTCAGAGGAACTGTCTGAGGTTAAAAAAAAATAGTTGGGTTTGCGTACCTTGTATTTTCCTTTAAAAAAATGATTCTACCACTTTCTGCGTGTCTTATTAAAGGAGTCAAACATCCTCTTGTTTAGCCTGAATTCTGTGGTCGCTGCTTACACTGTTTTGTTCTCAAGGCCATGAAGTAAGAGTCAATATTCCCCCTTTAAAGTAGGAGGCAGGGCAGGCATGGCGGTGCACATCTGTAATCCCAGCACTGGGGAGGCTGAGGCAGGAGGATTACCTCAAGTTTGAGGCCAGCCTAAACCTACATAGCAAGACCCTGTCTAAAAGCAACAACACAAAACCAAAAAAAAAAAAAAACTTTAAAAACATAAACTAGGAGGGGCTAGGGATTTCGCTCAGTAGTTCCACCACCTGCCTTGCAAACGCAAGGTCCTGAGTTTGATTCCTGGTACCAAAAAGGAAAAAAAAACAAAAAAAACATAAACTAGGAGGCAGTGACTTTTGGAGAAATGTGTGTTTGTCCCTTCGCTTTCCTGAGCTCCCTTACACATGCAGCTAGCTGTTTTCCACTTTTCTTCTAGCCGGTCTCTTAAAACACAGAGACCTCCAAATGCACACAGCCTGGGAGGGGCGCTTTCTCCTGGGGTTTCTGAGGCATCATGGCTACTCCTGCTGCCTTCCTGTCCTCCCCACGATGCCGGGAGTGCATGCCCAGGGAGCACTTTCTCTTCAACTGCACCATGTAGGGAGAGCGCAGGAAGTGGCTGGGAGCTCGGAGCCCCCACCCCACTGTGCGCCAGCTGCTGCAGCGAGCCAGGGTCAGCACTACGCACCTGGCGCTCGGCCTCAGCCTCGCTTCCCTCCACGCCCGCCGGCCCCTGAGGGTCCTCGCAAGCACGAGAGAGAGCAGAATAGACCGACGGTGCCTGACTCGATTCCCAGAAGCTCTCACGGTGAAAGACCGAGGGTCCCCCAGAGGCTCCCCTCCTCCCTTGGAGCACACTCACCCCATCGTCCTGGCTGCTTCCTGTGGCAGCTCTGGAGTCCTCTTTCCTGAGGGTCTTTATGAGATGTGACCAAAATACAGTGCCTGCTGCCGCCAGACGCCATCTGATGGAAGGGCTGCTGTGTCCACCTTACTCACTGGATCTGGCACCCTTGCGACTTCTGGCTCCTCCCCAAAGTCCAAGTGACCATAAAAGGGAAAGGTTTTGAACGATTCGGGACATAGAGGCAGCAGGGAACAGCACACCTGAAGACCCCTGCCTGAGGTGGGGACCAGGCTCTTCAGACTCGGCGCCTGGTCCGTGTCCCTTCCCTCCAGGCCCCGGGGAGCTCCTCCTCCTCCTCCCTGGTCTGCTCACTTCTGCTCTCCAGCCACGCCGGCCTCTTTGGTGTCCCGAGGGACGCTCCTCGGAGCACAGCTCCTGCTCCCCACTCCGTGTCTTCTGTCCCCATATCCAGCAGCCTCCCTCTCTCCCTCCCGTCTCCTCCCCGCTCCCTTCCTTTCCTCCTTCCGTCCTTGTTCATTCTCCCACGATGGAGCCCTAGGGTTGGGTCTCACCTGTGCCCTTCTCACCCGATCCCAGAGGATCCCCAGCCCTCTTCATGCTCAGTCAGCATCACTGAATTGCCCAAGCCGAATGAAGGGGTCCAAGGATGCCGATTCGAGACAGAGGGCACCACTGTGGTCCTGACCTCGCCCCGAAGGAAGCTGAGACAGGAGGCACCAGCTGCAGGTGCCGAGGCTTCCTGCTCACCGTCCTGGCTGTAGATGGAGTGCAGCAGGGACCGCAGGGGACAGCAGAGGTGGCCCGGGGTAAAGTCCCGAGGCCGGCTCTTGGTGGTGGCATCATGGGATCGTGCCCTTCTACACCAGAGGTGCCACCATGCAGGTGACACTGAGGTTCAAACACAGGGGCTTTAAAATCCCACTAAGTGCAATATCTCAGCCCTGTCTAAGATGATGTTTTTGTCTTTTCAGTTGAAATGTCAGAATTATACCATTTTAAGTGTCAAAAGAACAATATAAAATGAGGGGGAAAAAAAGCACCAAAGGCAAGATTTTCCTTCTGACTTGTTCATATTGTATTCAGATACTGGAATTGCATCAATTAAATTCTTGATAATTAACAAAGTTCTCAAATGAGGCAATTATCGAAGAGAATAAAGAGGTGATTTGAGTGATTGCATTGCATCGCGGGAGTGGGCTAAGCGGCAGACACCTGGGTCTTGCTGGGGTCACGAATGAGTCTCCATCTTCAAGCCCTGAGCTCCCGCTGCAGGATGCAGCCACTGAGGCCAGCAGATCAGGACCTCACTCTGCACTGCTGTGAGGGCCGGGACTGTGGATTTTCCCACTCCAGCTTTACACAATCGGTGTCTAACGAGCCCAGGTCCCAGTTGGATGCTTCTCCTGGACTCAGCCCAGGCAGTGGAAAGACGGTGTCTGTGGCAGCTGCCCAGGTTCAGACCCCAGCTCGGCCCCTTGTCCCTCCCATGTCCCTGCGAGTCACGGACACACGTGGACAGCTCAAAGAAGTGGAAATTCGCCTGTTCACATTGCTGGAGGCGGCAAGTCCAAAGTCCAGTCAGCAGGGCCACCACCAGCAAGACTCGGAGTCCAGTCCTGCTGGCCGCGTCCCAGCCCCTTGCGGTGGCCCTCGGTCCTTGGTGCTCCTTCCTAGTTCTGCCATCGCTGCATAGTGTTACGCTGGGGTCTCACTTCCGGTCTCCTCTCCTTGTTCGGACGTGTGTCATGTTGACTTGGAGTCACCCTAATTACTTCTGCAGAGACCCTACTTCCAAATAGGCCACATGCTCTGACGATTCAGGAGGACAAAAGTGACCCTGTGCCGTCATCTCTGTACTTGGACAGGTAACTTAATTCCCCTGAATCCCTGCTGCCTTATGGTACCCAAAGGGGAGATCAGGCGGGCTCCTTGCTTCCGGGAGGGGCCTGTGCCCTCATCCAGGGAACACGACTGGCTTCCTGTCCCCCCCCACTTCCTGTTCCGCGGCCTCTGTGATCAGTCACTCCTCTCACTTGCTCCCTGCGAAGGCAGATCTAGTGGACACTGTGGGCTCCGCACGTGGTCCCGAGCCCTTGGAGGGAGGTCTGCTTTGGAGTAGAACTGCTCCTCGTCTGGAGAACGCAGGCAGCCCGGCCTGACGGACCTTAACCCCAGTTCCGCCCATTGCACTGATGCAGTGCACAGCCCCGGCTTCTCGCCTGTTCACCACCTGAAGGAGGGCTCGCCGCCGAGCCAGCATGACCCGGGCAGACGCACTGCTGTGTGGCGGCATCGTGAGGGCTCGCAGGCCCCTCCGGGGTCCACACTGAGCCCACGGCACTGCCCAGCCCCCACCCGCGTGCGTCGTGTGTCCACTGGCTGCGGCCAATCCCAGTGACGGCCGCGAAGAAGCAGCTGCCAGGCTCAGCGTCTGCCGTGGAAGCGGTCACACGTGTCCCTACCCCGAAAATGTGCTGGTGGGAACACGAACTGGGGCACTCGCTGTGGGAGTCAGCGTGGAGGTTTCTCAAAATCAAAACTAGAAATTCCACTCAATGCAGCTATTCCCCTCTGGGCGTCTTCCCAAAAGAGTTACAGACATTTTATCACAGTGATCCGTGCACACCCATGTTTATAGTGGCACAGCTCAGAACAGCTAAATCTTGGCAGTGGCCCGTGCTTGGATAAAGAACACGTGGTTTCTACATCCAGTGGAGCACTACGCTGCCACGAAGAAGGTGCACTTGAGTCCTCTGTAGGAAAACAGAGGCCCCTTGAGACCACCATGTCCAGTGAAATCAGTCGGACGCACAAGCTTCAGTGTCACATGGCCATGGTCTCTGGCCATCGGAGTTACCCACATTATACATAAAGAGCAAAACAAAAGATAGCTAATAAAAAGTATGGAGGCAGGTCTTTCTAAAATAGGAAGAGGATTAAGAGATGGAGGGAGGGGAAGGAAGGACAGAGGCAGTGGATGAAAAGGAATAAAGATGTGTTCTGTCCGTGCCCCAACTCCACACAAGAAGTGTAGACGTCGTGCACTGTAAACACGGACCGATACAATAACAACAAGTGTTGAAAGTCATTTTTGAAAACTGGGAAACTTATGTGGCTGTGAATTTCAGTTAGGGAACGGGAGATCACTACTCATAGGTTCTCAGAGCAAAGTAGATATATAGCTGACAGGTAACCGAATAATTTTTATTCTCTTCAAATATTCTTTGAACAAAAGATCTGCATCCCTGTGTCAGCACTGAACTTGAAGTGGAGGCTGTGTGTCTGAGTCATTTCTAAGTCATTGCCTGTAAAGCTACGGTCCCTTCACAGTGGGCTCCGTGTGTCCAGTGGGCGGGAGGTAGGGGTTTCTGGGGTAAAATGAGGGCCTCCTGAGCCTGTGTGACCGGATGTCCCTCAGATGCAGTAACCATAACCGTCCTTGCTGCTGTCCTTTCCGCAGATACAAGCCGTTGGCCGAGACGCTGCCAGGCGAGAAGAAGGAGCCGTCCGCAGAGGAGAGATGCCGCCTGGTTCTCCAGCAGTGCAGGCTCCAGGGCTGGCAGGTTGGTAACTTGGGACTCGGAATGCCAGGCGGGATGGCAAAGGCAAGGGGCCCTCAGGCGGACATCCATGTCCCCAAGTGCCTCGGTCTGCAAACTTCAGGTGTTGCTATCATGCAGCCAACACAAGGGGATCCCGAGAACACCCAGAGTGGGGTGAGCAGCCTGGGGACCCCATGTAGTTCACCTACATGGCAGCCTCACCTGGTCCCTAAAGAGTCTGAAAGGATCTAGAAAGTAGCTGTAACAGCTCTCAGTCACTAGGACGCAACAGCTGGGCATACAGTGTGCAAGGGTGCGAAGTTCATTCTTGCCAAAGACTGGATGCGGGGGTGAGGAAGATGAGGAATAGCTGGGTAAGGATGATGGCAGACACTCTGGACTCGGTGACGCAGCTTGGGTTGTCATCTTGTAGGTACCGGAAGTCGTTTCCACTGAATCATTGCTGGGATTTTTTGATAAGGAGTTGTGTGTGTATAGTATTGGTTCGTGGATGATGTGACACCGAGATGACCGGGTTGCTGCTTTCTCCCTGTAAAGAATGCTTTTAGATAGGAATGTACCCTGTACACATATGAACATACGAGTACGTAGGTACGTGAGCAAGGAGTCGGGAACGAATTCTCCCACTGAGAAAGTGTTGGCGGTAAGCGCGGACCCAGCCCGGGCCCCGTGCACAGGTGGAGGTTGGCCATGGACACGGGAGAGCTTGGTGCCCCCTGACAGACGGGGACTTGAGGCAGCAGCTGAGGACAGTGTCCTGTACACGCGGTGCACTGAAGCTTTGCAGATGAGCGTCAGTTTTTCAAAAGAGAAACTGCTTCCATTTTCTTACACAGATCTATTTTCTCCTTATTGTTTTACATCCCCAGAGGAGGCTGAAAGTTTGCCGGGGTGGGGGACACAGAATAAAAGAGACAGAGAGCGAGGAGAGGAGGAGGCAGAGGCGGAGGAGAGGCTCAGATGCAGTCTTGGCCGCCGTGTACGCATTGTCTTGCGAGTGAACACTGCTCTTCTCCAGCTTAAAGACAGAACCTTTTATGTATTTTAAGCAAACAGTTGACTCTGCAGAAACCAAGTATGTTCGTAACTCACTTTTACATTAGACGTGAGAAGCTGCTTCTCCCTGAGCTGGAGTCGGCCCCCTGTGCCCAAGCGTGGCCCGCCAGGAAGCTGGTGGCGAGAGAGGAGCCCTGGCGCAGACGGGCGCACCTGCGGGCTGTTCCCAGCCTGCACATCACGGCGCGAGCTTTTGTTAGCAGACAGTGCTGCTCTTGCCCTGGGGTGGTTAGCGTAGGGTTGATGACATTCTTGTCCATATCTTTAGAGCCATTCTGAGCGATGGGAGAAATTGGAGTCACTTTTTGCTGTGTAAAGCTGCATAGAGTATTAGCTAAAAATTCTATTTTCTTAATTGAAAATAGCATTTTATTACTGTAATGGGACATGGAGATCTTGTGGATTTTGTCACCCTTCCTTAAATTTAATCAGACCACCTGTGAGAACCGCCTTAAATCAACAGAATAGGAATCCAAATAGGAAATTCTCACACTCCATGAATACAGTGCAGTGATCCAGAATTTCCTTGTTTCAGGACAGATTCCACCACCACCACCCCCCGCTTCCTTTCTACTTGTTTGTACGTGTGTGTGGTACTAAGGATTGAACCCAGGCCTTCTCACTGAGCTACATCTATTCCCCCTTATTTGTTATTGTATTTTGTTTTGCTTTATTTTTGTGTCCAGGGCTCATTAAGTCACTCAGTTGCCAGCCCTGGGCTTGAACTTGAGATGCTCCTTCCTCAGCCTCTCAGCCAGCTGCTTTACAGGATGCACCACCACACCAGTGGAGCCATCTAACCTTTAGTGTGTGGCGTTGGCCAGGACCACACACACTGTGTTCTTTTTTTGTTTGTTTTTTGTTTTTTGGTTTTTTGAGACAGGCTGTCACTCTGTAGTTCAGACTGCTCTGGAACTCACGATGTAGGCCGGGCTGGTCTGGTACTCGCAGTGATCCTCCTGCCTCAGCCTCCCTTTGCCTCAGTGCTGGGATTACAGGTGTGCGTCACCACGCCTGGCCCACACTGTGTTCTTCATAGGGATCTGGAGGCAAGTGTGAGGAATGCTTCGTAAATACCAACACTGATCAGAGCAGCGGTGCAGTCGGAGCCGCCCTTGCAGAGGCCGGCAGGCTCCCTCCCCATGCTGCTGTCCTCCCACAGCGTCCATGCAGCTCTGATCTTTTAAATTCCCAATCTGGCATCGTTTTGTTCAGATTTCAGAACCCAAAGGGGACGGACCGTACACCCTGGCCTCGCTCTGTCTGTGGCCCTTCATCTAGGCAGCCCACTGCTGGTCCCTGGGACCTTCTGCAGGTCTGGAAGTCATCGGAAGGGAAAGAAAGCCAAGCAGTGCTTGTCTGCAGGCGGACTCCGATTGATCAGAGTCCCTCATCCCCAGACCGACCGTCGCTCCGCCGACCCTAGGGACACAGCGCATTGCAGTCGGGTACCAGGTGCACCCTGGAAAGCAGGGGAAGAGGAGAGGGAAACAGCCAGAGGCAGGCAGAGGAGAAGAAAGGCTCATGCTCTGAGCTCTCCTGCAGCCACAGTGGGGCCGGGACAGGAGCCGGGGGGACACAGCAGCCGGGGTGGAGTCTGCACCAGGCCCGTGTGCAGGGAGGTTTGGTGGCGGGGTTCTTCCCACAGTGTCTGGGCCATACTTTAAGTACGGGCTGTGTTGTAGGTGCAAATCAATTATGGTAAGCCTTTGTGACAAAGCCATTCCATTTTTCTGGGAAACGTTTTTGCTTCTAAGACATCACTTCCGCTTTGATCTTTACTCCTGACAGGAAGCCTGGGCCCCCACACCTTGTGAACTGGGAACCACAAGTCTTGGCAAACGCATGCATATTACCTGTCCCTTGTACTCAAGATCTTTGTTTTATGTAATGTGCCATTATTTTAGAGAAAAGTGAAGACATCAAGCTATAGCGATGGCTGTGGGAGAATCCTTCTTGGTTGTTTCCCATTCGTGTTGATCATGGAATGATACAGTTTAAAACTAGAAAGGCTGCCAGGGCTGTGTCCTTATTTAAGAGACAGAATTTGGACAACTTCTCTGCTGAGAGAAAGGGAAGATTCTTTAAACGGTTGGAATGGAATCAGCAGGACTGACTTCCGGTCCTGTGTTGTCTCCCCAGACATTTTTTCTTTACGAAGTACCCATAAATGACTTCGTGTGGGGAAAAAAACGAATAGTTCTTAACCATCTGTTGTTTGTTTTATTGTCATTATCATCCTGGCATTTTATTTCTCTAAGCAGATATATTGTAACTCAGGGCTACCATAAGGTCTCTGTCCCGGTCTTCTCTTCTGAATTCTGTGTTTCTTTCGGGTCACTCCCGTGTTTTTACCAGAATCACCTCGCGCCCGGGGGAAGGGTCCGCCAGGCATCAAGGCCAGAGTGGAAGGGGTTGTTTTGCGTGTGATGTCATTTATGGAAAATGAAAACTTTTGAAACCACTTCTAAATGGAGCAGTAAGTGGTATAAGCTGATTTTCGCACGTTTCGTCCGCATCCCCCTGTTATAGGTTGGTTTCTTCTCTGTGGTTAACTGAGTGCTATATTCATTTCCAGCCATCTGGAGGGATGACGGATGGAGAGCGAATCTGTCAGAGCGGCCCACGGGCCCCTGCAAAGTCCCGGTGCCCTGGGCGCGGGGCGCGGCGGGGCCCGCAGTGGGAGAGCTTGCAGATGCAGCGGCTGTGCGAGGGGTCTCGGGGGAGTGGGAGGAGCGGACAGGCCGGGGGCTTCCCAGGGGCGAAGGTAGGGCAGGATCCCCGAGTCCAGCCTCAGCGGCAGAGGGCAGGCAGAGACAGGAAGCGGACGGACAGGAGAACTTAGCTTCACTGCCGCGCCCACGGGATGTGATGCTGATGTGTGTGGGCACACGGGGGCGGGGCTCAAAGAAACTACGAAGCGCACTCAAAAGGAAAAAAACCAAACCTCACATTTTAGTGAATCGTGCCTTCCCCCCTTCTGCCTGTTCATTAACAACAACAAAACCCTTCACAATCATTGCTTCAGCATCAATCGTTTTCCTCCTGTAACTTTCGCGGAGCAGCCGAGATTCCATTATGTGTCTATGATGTCTGAAGGATTCGCCCTCACAGGTGCTGAGAATTGCAAGATTAACATTTTACCATAACATTAAATAAAATCAGTTGGAGGAAGGATTTATTATTTCATTAATCTAAAATAGTACAGTAAAGATAATAAAAGTAAGAGCAAAAAACTGTTCAAGTTTTAACCATCTCCTACTCTTCTTCCTTTTACATCTTCTGAGATGATACAATGGTATTAGGACCCTCGGCTCTTATTAGTTCAATAAATTAATGGTTTATAAGCCTCATTTTATTACTGCAGGAGCACTCCATAAATCAGCTATAAGCACAAGCTGGAAAATAGCCTATAAAATGATTCTTTCTCTATTTTTCCTCTGGAATTGTCAGTGCTGAAAAGATAAACCTAAGAATTTCAGAGTATTTTTGAAATGAGTATTCTAACTGGAACTGCTGTATATATGTACTTTTCTTTCTTTTCTCTTACATTGAACACACACCTGCACACATTCCTACACATCTCTACCAACACAGTCTTGATAAGAAATTTGAGAAGTTAAAAAAAAATTAAAAAGAAAATACAGACTCTCCAGTACCTATGACAACTACCTCAAATGTTTGGAGTAGGTTTGTTCACTCAGTTTTTAAAAATAATATTACGTATATTATGATTTTTATACACCATGTCTCTTTTCATGCAGTTTTACTGAAGTTTTCTCGTGTGCGTGTAACTCCTATGTCCCACACAGGGGGTCTGGCATGCAATATATATATTATTTAACTAGTGTTTGCTGAATGAATGAATGAACCTCTACTTGTCGTCACATTTCCCTTTTGAAGGTATCGTGACTGGGTTTTGGTGACAGCTGTGATAGCTTTTTCCTTGGAGATAACTTTGTGTCTTAGCTTTGTTGTGTAGAAGGTTTACAGTAATTCCTGGCACTAAGTAATCACCAAGTACAAACTGACTGTGCCATTTCATAATCTGTCTTTTGTGTGTTAAAAGTCAGCCTCACCTCCTCCTCTGCACATTGTAGATCGTTTGATTTCACAGTGTTTAGTGAACACCTTTATGTTCTGAAGCTGTGCGTGGCAGTAAGGACACCTCAGGGGTCAGAGCAAGAGAACCAGTCCAGGAACAGCTGATACACAACTGCAGGGGGCACTCACTGGGAGGGCTGTGGGGCATCTCCAGCCACAGACAGGGTGGGCAGTTCAGTATCACAGCTCCGAGGACGGGACCAGTGGGAGAGGAGGGTGTGGTGCTGTAGGACGGTGCTTCTCAGCCTGCCTCCTCTCACTGGTTGCTCCACTCAGAAGAGTTAGTGGAAAGATCACGCTGAGGTCAGCTCCAGGGAAGCAGGCCTGAGGCGTTACAGTGGCTTACGGCCTTTCCAAGAGCTGGGTGCCGGGGGCTCTGCACAAGTCCTGCAAAGATGACATTCGTGCTTCTGCCTGGCTCAGTTCCACATCTTCTGTATCAGATTCCTGGTCCCAGCTTTAATTAGTCCCTCAACAAGCACTTATGAGTACCTGGGGCCGAGGGCCTTACCATGCTCAGGACCTGGCCCTTCAAGAACCAGTCTCACCCACTGGTGACAGAAGCGCCAGGTGGAGAACATCAGCATAGGCAGGGCCTCGGGTGGGACCTGGAGCCGGACCCCTGTTCCCTCCTCCAGGGCTGCAGGTGAGTGCTGGGAGGACAGTGGTGACATCGGGTGCATGCATTTGACGGGCTTCTGTCCAAGCAAGAAGAGAAGGGAGACCGGTGCACTATGAATGGGCCCTGTGCTGGGCAGGAGCAAGTGGAGGTGGGCGGGAAGGGCCCTGAGGCCTGCAGTGAATCTGCTTGTTAAAGGTTATCCACGTGGAAGAGGAGTCCTAGCAAAATGGAAGTGTGGATGCAGGTCAGGAACAGGTGCAAGCCCTTCCTCACTAGTGTGGATTCATGTCAAGGTTCTGGGCGGAGCCACAGATGGCAGAAGATAATTCAGGAAAAACAATGGGAGTCTCGATCTGAGCACAAACATGCCAGAAAATGAAAAGGCAACACTGAGTGCTTCTGGAGCTCTGAACCTGCTCTTCCACATCAGGAGCTCAGACGCCCAGCATGGGATCCATGGGTGTTCACAGCTTTAGAGCAAAGTGCACTTGCACACAAGCGTGCTGAGCCACTGGGAATGGGACCAGTGGGTGTGACGGAGCTCGCAGGATCTCCATCCCCATGACATGACGTCCATGTGGCAGGTGGCTGCACAGGACACACCTGTAGCATTTGGCTGAAGAGAAAGATTAGAGTGCTCTTGCAGTGTATGCCTTCGCCTGTCCTGAGCTTGGTGCTGTGCTGTGGAAGCCATCAGCCTTGTGGGCGTGTCTTTCCTGGGCACCTCACAGTGTTTGTCCTGGAAAAGGGGCTTTGATTTTTGTGTGAGGCACTCTTGGCCATACTGATGGGATTTCTGCCCTGAAATGAGTTACAGGATCACACAGTGAGAATTCAGTAGTGAGCTCAAAGTGGGGGTTTTTATTCATCACTGGCTGCTATGCAGTCCACACTGCTCTAGGTGAGACTAATTAATTTTTCCTAACCTATAATTATATGTAATTCAAGCCAACCCAGCTTTTTCAAATAGCAGAAGATACAGTGCTCTATTAGATGTGTGTGGCTGTAATTATCTCTTCCATGTTGAAGTTAAACTTCAGGAATAGTCTATTTATGACAAAGAGAACTTGTATTTTGGTATAAATTTAATCCTTTGAGGATGTTTAATAGTACATTCAGACATTCAGAGCCAGGCTACACATTAAAACATTTCCATTTAGTAGATTTTCAAAGCTACCATGAAAATTAATAAGTTGACATATTCATAGTAAAATATATGCATCTGCAAAAAGTAATGGCCATCCCTAGAAACTTAGCTGAATCAAAGTGGAAAGGGGAGGAAATGTGAATTCCGCTTGCAGAGACAGAATCTCAGCCAAATGGTGGCTTTGCTGAGCTTCTGGAAATGATGGTCCTGTTCTTCTCACACCTGCAGTCCCAGAGGATGACATGGAGTTGGCAAGAGGCAGGATGCAAATAACTGATTCATAGGTGGATAGGTGGATAGATAGGGAGATGGATGGATGGACGGACGGATGGATGGATGGATGGAAGGATGGATAGATAGATGGACAAAAGGATGGGTGAATGGATGAATGGTCAGACATTTGGGTAAATGGATGGATGGATAGTTGAACAGAAGGATGGATGGATGGACATTTGGATATATGGATGGATGGACAAATGGGTATATAATAGATGGTAAAACTATGGATGAATAAATGTGAGGGATGAAAACTCAGGAAAAATATTGCATAATACAGTATAGTAAATAAAGTACAAGGCACATGTATGCTATGAGACAATGATAGAAATGGGTCAGGTGCAGATGATTTGCTGTTACAGCCCAAGAAGAAATGCTGGGTTTGGGGAGTACGCGTCTCTTAGGAAGAGATGCCCTGGGAGGCACAGAAACTGTTTTGCATGGTAAAAATAGAGCAGTGTTTTACAGGATCACAATGACATTCTCAGATCAGCAGGAAGAAAAACAAGTCTGATGGCAGAGTACCGCAGACATCAGAACACATGGAAGAAAGATGGCATTGTTCTATCATCTGCAGGAAGGTGGGGGGGTTTTAATGCTAGAAACAGATTTACACTGACGGGATACTTTCAAAGGTACCAGGGCACTTACTTTTCTGGAATGTGAATGTTCCAGTAAAGGAAAAGACTACTTTGAAGACTACTGTGATATTAGGTATATAGTCTGTCATTTAGCTGAAAGTAGTTGATTAAATAGTGTCGATAACTTTAGATGCAGGGAGATTAAAAATAATTGTTAAAGATTGATTTCAGATTGGTAACTGAAAATAAAACATTTTCTTTGTAGCAAGGAAATCAGCATTCCCAATAAAACATTTCTATATTATATTAAAACATAATCTATATTATTTTACTTGTTATGATGGTCTCATTCCTGCAAATGAATCAAGTTGGTCCTTGTGTACGGCAGAGTAGTGCTCCAGTGTTGTAAACCCCACAGTTTCTTTATGCCTTCTGCATGGACATGGAGGCTGCTTCCAAGATGTAGCTCTTGTGAGCAGTGCTGTCACGAATGTGAGTGCGTGTGGATCGCTGTGATGGGAGGTCTTTAATCCCTTTGGGGAGACACCTAGAAGGGAAATAGCTGGGTAAAATGGAATTTCTAGCTTCAGATTTTGAGGCCTCTGCATACGATTTCCACAGTGGCTGGACTAGTTTACACTCGCACCAACAGTGTGGAAGGGTTGCTTTTCTCCTGAAGCTCTGCCAGCCTTCTTTATTATTTGATTTCTTGATGGTGGTCATTCTCTCTGCAGTGGGAGGGGATCTCACGTTGTTCTGATTTTCATCTCTCTATGGCCAGCTCATATGAGAAACCCAAATTATAAATGAAGAGCAAATTTAAAGAAGGATAATTGGAAGGAGGGAGATAGATCTTTCTCCAATGGAAGAAAGACCAAGAGGTAGAGGGAGGGGAAGGAAGAGGGCATGAGAGAAGAAATTAGGATGTGTCTTGCACCTGTACCAGCATGTGAACATCATGTACAGCAAACACAGACTCTTAAAAAATCTCAAATCACAGCTGCATTTTCAGACCATTAATTTCTGTTAAATTTTCAATAAATACAATCTTGATTAGTGAGACATTCTGATAATTTATACCCAGAAATTAGGAGCCCTTATCTAGCAGAACAGGGAGGACAACGCTGGTGTCCGTCACGGAGGCTGTGGGCAGGGACCAGGCCTGGGTCCCGAGTATGTACAGATGGCTCAGGCTGGCTTTCTGCTCAGGGGCGAGGGTGGGAGCCGAAGGAGGAGACGGGGCTGCACCTCGAGGTTAATTCCAGATCCTGCTGTGGAAGGCTTTGAAGCCAGGAGCATCGCCGTGACAGACTGGCCACGTGCACTCAGCGCGGTGTTGGGGGACTGGACTGAGGACAGCACGTGGGCGAGCCCCCCGCAGGAAAGAGAGAAATTCTCGATGTTCTGGACTGGGGTCTCCCGGAGCCCTGTGACCCAAGTGCTGCCCTTGAAACAGGAACGCTGATGTCACTGTTTCCCAGATGACACTGGACAAACTTTCATAAAGTGAATTAAACAGTTTAAACCTATTTAAAGCAGTGGAGACTTATTTTAGATGAATGATTTTATTAGTCTGGATTTATGTTATACCTAATGTCCGTTCACATTCCTTTTTTGAAATTCTGCCTTTTTTTATTAATGTTCAGTTTTATTTCTTGCATCTTAATATACATAATTGTGAGCTTTAAACTGTTACTTGGGCCACAAATCATATCTCAGAGGTCAGCTGAGTAGTCGGACAGGTACAGACATTGGCGGGTCTAGAGAGGGGTGCAGGGGTGTTAGTGACAAAGATGTACCATTGTGATGAACCCTTCTACAAAGTGGTGCTCAGAGCTGGGAGTTCAGGGAGCCCCGTGGGTCCTCGGGAAAGAGAGGCTTAGCCAGTGCTCTCTGCTGAGCGGGGTCCTGGAGGTAAAGTAAGGGTATGGGAGAAGCCAGAGGCAGGAGTGAGCGCTCTCTTGGGGCCGGAGGGTGATGATGTCGTTCCAGAACAGGGAGCCTGGTGAGCCCGCACGGCCTTGCAGTGTCACTGAGGACCTGTCAGGAGGGCAGGTGGTGAAAAGCTGGGGGAGGACGGGGGACAGAGGGGGGAGGGAGGCAGGCAGGAAGGAGGATAGCAAGGGAAGGAAGGAAAGAGGAAAAGGGGAGGGAAGGAATAAAGGAAAGAGGGAAGGGAGGAAAGGGGGAGAGACGGAGCACTGGGAGGGAAGGGTTAATGAAAGAAAGAAAAAGGAAACAAGGAGAGAAGGGAAAAGAAGGAAGGAAGGAGGGAGCAGAGAGGGAAGGAAAGGAGGAAGGGAATCTGGAAAACCATACTCCTGAAAGTCTCCTGAGCATTTCACAGGGACCTGGCTGGCACCCTGAAACTGTAACAACCTATTAGGTAATTTTAGGCAGGAGAGTAACATAAAGAGGTTGAATTTTAGGAAGATCACCCTGGAGATAGCGTAGGAAATGGATCCATGGAGGCCAAGCTCCATTAGCAAGCTGCTGAAATGATACAGGAAAGCAAGGAAGAAGTCAGATCAGGAGCTGTCTGCAGTTTTTATGACTCACCAAGGCCTGAAGGAGAAGGGCAGGCAGTCCCATGGGTCTCCCAGGTTCTGGCAGGGAGAAAAACCTGGTGATGTCTCCCTTAGCTGGAAAGGAAACAGAGGGTGAGGATGGCCAGAAAACTGTGTGGAGAAAGTGATTTTGGCAAACATCTCGGACAGGGTGCTTGGGGACATTTGGGAGGTGGACCTCTCATTCACTGGGTCGGGAGACAGAGTAGGAACGCAGTTTTCAGGAAGAGGACAAGACCAGCCTGTGCGCGCAGAACATGCAGCCAGTGTGTGTGTCCCAGGAGGTGGCTGTGTGGCTGGGAGCGGTCTGCATGGTCACTCTTGGAAGATTTGCACTCATCCAGGGACGTGCAGGGAGTGCGGAGTGTTTCATGGAGACTGTGAGGAGGACCAGTATTTAATCAGGGAGCAGAGACAGAGTCCTGGGGCAAAGAGAAGGCAGATACCAAAGAGGGGAGCAAGAGAGCTCATCCCAAATGCAGGCTTCGGGGCAAGAGGATGACCAGGGAGCACGCGGTCTGCTGACCAGCGTCACAGAAATGTCTAGTTTGTTAGCAACACAGAAGCCCCACCTATCAAGTCAGAAGCCATATTTTACCAAGGTCCCTGGGGGGCTACCTGTGGGCAGAGGTTCGAGACAATTTAGCACCAAGATTATCTGTAGGTTTGAGTCTGGGTCCAGAGGTCCCAGACTGACGGTCTCTGCCATGCTAACTTACCACATGACCATGCAAATGTCATACGGTCTCCAAAACATACCTTCCTCCCATCTTAGTCACTTTCCTCCTTGCTGAAACATGATGCCCAAAGCTTGCAACCTGAATGAGAAGGGTTTACTTTGGCTCCCATTTCAGTCCACGGTCGGCTGACCATGGCAGGACAGCACAGGAGAGGGGCCCGGTGGAGGAGAGCTGCTCAGGGCACGGCGGACAGGAAGTGACAGAGAAGGGAGGAGCTGGAAGGGAGAGGGACGTTCCAGGCCCGCCTCTGTGAGCACCTCTTCTCAGCAGGCTCCATCTCCTGACAGCGAGTGGCTAGGAGCCCCAGGATCCAATGACCTTCCACAGACCTTGCCCATGAGTGCATGCGGCTTTAGGGGGACATCTAGACCTAAGCCTAACACCCCCCGACAGCACAGGGTGAGCTCAGTGACTCCCTGGGTCTGGACCTGCCTGGGTTGTGGCATCCTGTTCTTTTGCTCCCCTGGGTGGGGTGGGGTCCTGCTTGTCTCCTCAGAGGCACATCTCTTGTTCCCTCCTTGAAGGAAACTGTATGGTCATGCTTGCTTTTCTGTATCACCTCTGTATGAAACCCTCCATACCCTTTGAGTTGACGCGTCTTTTTTCCCCTGATCTTGGGAATTGAACCGCAGGCCTTCCCAGTGACCTGCACCCCCAGCCTCTTTTATTTGGAGACAGAATCTTGCTAAGTAAGGGTCACAGAACCCGAGCTTCCTTCTGTGACTCCCCTCCATGGGAGACCATGACTCCTTGTATTATTCAGGGACAGTAAGGAGAGGAACTAAATTAACTCGCCAAGGAGACAAACCACATGTGTCATCATCAACTAGGAAGTCACAGATACAACAAATGAGGGTGCAGTTTTTTTTCTACACTTCCAGTATGTCAGATTATTTCTGCTTTAATCATTTCTCTCCATTTCGTTAAGGCAGGGAAGAATCCCCATCATATATACCGTTAAAGGATGAGAGCTGTATTTCTCTCTGTCCGTGCTATTTCAGAGGTGCTGCCAGCACATGGCTCCCCTCAAATCTGGCCTTAAAAAGAGAGCCTGCTTCACAGGGCCCTGGCTGCCTCCACCAGCACAGCCCACTGCCATCCGCCCACACCCTACCAACCCCGCACCAGCTTTGTCTGCTGCCACAGCCTGCACCTCTTGAAAAACATCCCTGAAAACTAGAATAATGGGAGCTTTGGAAGTCATCAATGACAATTCTGTTTAAGCCTTTAAAATCTGTCACTTAAAAAAAACCAAACTAATGGTTTTCTACGGAAAACAGGGCCGATTGTGACTCACAGATGGTTTCCTCTCAGGTCAGCTTGACATTAGCACTGCAGGCTCAGATGATGATACAGGAGCAGTGCTCTGTGACAGAGCACACTCACCTCTCCTGGCTGCTGGCTCTGTGAGACATCCTTCCAGGAGGGGCACCCGAAACCAGAGTCCCACCTGCTCTGAGCCCTGGCTGACTCAGGAGGTCTTCACTTGTAGGATCCCAGGGGCGCCCCACAGACTGGTCACACAGGAGCAGCTGCGCTGCAGGACAAAGGCAGGAAGCTGTCCCAGCGCTGCTATGTGGGGACGGTGGGAGCTCGCGGCATTCTGCCGGGGTCTCTGGCTGTAGGAAGTCTGACTGGTGTATTCGTGAATGCCCAGAGTCGGTGAAGCCGGAGGACTAATTTTGTCCTTCCAAGAGAGAGGAAACCGCTACCTACCAGACGTCTTTAAAAGATGAGCCAGAGACAGGAGAAGCACAGCCATGCTCTGTTGCACGCAGTGGCTACACTTTGTCTTCAGAGCTGGAAGGAAGGGTTTTGAATGTTTCCACTACAAAGAAGTGATATATGTTTGAGGTAATAGATACACTCACCCTGATTTATTAGACAATGTGTACAATGTATCAAAACTATCCAGTAGCAATGGTGATCAAAATATACAGTGATTGCTTAAATTGTTTTTAAAAGCTGTTTACCGTGAAAGACAGTGCCATTGATTCCTCGCAGAATACACCTCCTCACTTCAAACTCATTTATCCCGCTATTCTCGGCACTTTTGGACACAGCTCTGGAAGTCCACCTTCACGAGTATCTTCATGAGGTTTGATCAAAACATGGTGAATTCTGCTGCCACGAGCCGTGCCCCTGGGAAGGTGGGCTCTTTAAACACGGCGCTGCGTCCTCACCCACCTTACTCACCAGCTCTGGCTCCCTGTGACTTCTGGCTCTTTGCCAAGTTCAGTAAGGACCCATAAAGGTTTTGAATTAATTCAGAACATGCGGGCAGCAAAGACAGCACAACCAAAGACACTCAGGAAAGAGGACTCCAGAGCTGCTGCAGGAAGCGGCGAGGACGGTGGGGTGGGTGTGTCTGCAGGGACAGAAGGGTTTTGAGGAGAACTGAAGGGACTGGGTCTTTAGTTAAATTTCTGTTCACTGTATTTTACAGTCGTGCCTCATACTTTCATACATCGACTTCTAAACATAAAAATAAATAATAAAAAAGTCTAACAGATGCTAAAACTTCCAAACAGCATCCCCAAATAGTGCCAGTCCGCAAACATCAGTTCAAAATAATGCAAAGTAAAACGGCGCATGGAGAGTGGTTGAACGGGTGGCCAAAGCCTAGGAAGGGAGACGCATTCAGTCTCACAGGCCCAGCCGCCCTCATCTGAGAGCTGAGGGGCAGATTCTGTGAGTACAGCAGCAAGAATGAACATCCAGGTTTTCCCTCCCCACCCCTGGGCCCTGCTTCCTGTCCCGCTGCCTCCGCCTCTCTCCCCAGTCCAGCCCTGCGTTCCAGGGGGCAGGAAAGGGTCCGCTGAACACCACTCTCTGACCTACACACCATGTGCACCCCCTTCCTTCTCCTCCTTCGCTCCACGCACTGCCCATCCATGCCGCGGTGGATCCTAGATGAACATGGGCCCTGGGGGGCTCGTTCCCACCCCACTGTACTCTGTCCCCAAGGTCCCTCCTCTGTTCCCTGACCCATCTTGCCCAGAAGCTTCATCTCTTTTCCTCCACTTTCCTTTCCCTAATCTGAATCCATCCTCCGGGTGTCCCTACCACTGGTGCATTTCAAAGACAGCTGTCACATTCTGTAGGACAGAAGTCTATCGCGTGGCCCAATGCAGAGTCCCACAGTAAGAGGAGTAGAGTCATCCACAGGGGTCCTGGAGAGCACACATGAAAGGCGCTCGCACCCCACTGTGGGGCAGGGGCCTGCAGCCTGGGGAGCTGAGTGTCTTTCAGGACACAGGAGAGGCTGACAAGCGACAGCGGGGCTTGTTACCCCGGGCCCAGCCCACGGTCTTCTGGACAGACCGACAGCTCAGCAGGTACTTCATCATTCAAAGCAAACTCCAGAAATGGTTTTGATGAAATTAGACTTGGTCCTCCTTAAGTCTCCAGCAAATCCCAGTGGCTTGGCAGGAAACGTCCACGTTTTTCCTGAAATAGCCCTCGTGGTGGCCACCACTTCCATGGGAAGCCTCTTCTCTCCTGCTGTCCACACAGCTCGGTCCGGGATCTGTTCTGTTCTGGCTCTGGCCTCGTCTCTCTGCCTCACACTCTGCCCCTCCAAGACACCCGGAAGGAAGCGCCTTGCAGAGTGGGTCTCTCCCTCTGAGTCCTGCCTGACTGCATCTTCATGGTGCCTCCTCTCTGGCACAGTTCTTTAGTCATAATCCTGTCATTGCACAGAGGACAGAGATACTTTCATGTCCACCAAAGCTAGTACAATGTCCCAGATGAGCATCGTCCAGTTTTTTGTGTGTGTCTCCTAGAAATGTCACCATCGGAGACCTTGGCCGTGCGTCAGGCATGCCCCTTCCCTGTGATCATTCGATTCCAGCCATGGTGCCGTATCGCTGGCCACCACCTTCCAGGGCTTTATCTTGGAACCGAGTTGGTCTGGACTTTGCCTTGGGATTGAGTTTCCCAGCCTTAGTCCCATCCCGCGTCAGGACGGAACGGAAAGGTGGCTCCCAGTTCTTCTTGCCAATGCCAAGATAAGTCGGCAGTTGGGAAGGGGAAAGACTCGATGATGAGCATAACCGGGGGGAGGGAATGGGGTGCCGTGAAGAGAGAGCAACCACACCACCCAGGGACACGCATGCCGGGGCCACTGTTTGCTGTCTCACCCAACTCGGTGCGAACTAGAGGACGAGGGCCAGCCTGTCCACCCATGGAAGTCTCTGCCACGCAGACAGCTGTGCTCGCCCTAACTCTAGCCCGGCTGCTTCCTGCAAGGTTCATGTCTCAGTCCCTGGTGAAGCCTTTTCCCTGAGGCGACAGATGATGACTTGGGGAGGAGAAAGGCCGGCAGTGACAGCGTGTGCCGGGGTAAGCTCAGGATCCACACGAGAAGGTCCATAAAACATCCCTGACCAGGTGTCTGAGCACAGGGCATGGCTGTGCACCTCCCAGGAGAGAATGGTGCCCGCGAAGGTGCAGTGTCCTGGACCCGTGGCACACACTGCGCGCTGTTCTCCACTCACACTCGGGAGCACAGTGTTAGTCTCCTTCCTGCCTAGCAGTGTTTCTCTGAGTGCCAGGGTGTGATTCCGAGTGTACCACAGGCGATGTTGTCCTTCCTCAGCAGATGACCAACTCCAGGTTCCTCAAGGTTCCCCTAGGGTGCAGCAGGCTCTCCTTTCCATCCGCTTTCCTTTAGTATGGGCGGGGGTATTTGGAAAATAAGCACGACATGCAAGAAAGTGATTGCAGAAGTGTGTGGGTGGAACTTGCTGTTCTGGTCTTTGGGAATGTCCCTTAACAGCCATCTTCAGTAGCATGACGTTTACACACACTGGGTGCCTCTAGAACTCACCCAAGAAACTGGCTCGGTATCTTGCTAAAACTTACTAGTTTTTAAATTCTGGAGGTGTATGTCCGCGGTGAGCCTTGGGAAGATGGGTGCACAGGGTGACTTGGAGATATTTTTTCCTTTGGTCCCGAAGTTTGGTGACCACTTCTGTATAAAGACCCTGTTTATAGTGATGTGGCATCAGAGGAAACATCATTGATGTGAACCCCGGAGTGCATTCCGCAGATGCTTTCGGTTCGGGCAGCCGGGTTCAGGTCTCCACCACATGCGCACAGTGGGCACTGAGCACACCACTGACAGCATGGGCATGCAGCCCACCAGCACACGCGTCAGAACAACACCTGCAGAATTTTGTCGAAATAGCACAGTGTTTGAAAAGAAGGAAGAGAGACTGTAATTAACCCTGTCAGTTTGCGGCTTCTAGTCACACCCTGGGACCTCCCTGGCCTGGTCCTTCCCGTCGTCCCCTGGCAACTCCTTGACGCCATCTCTTCCCTGCTGCTTGCGTTGCAGATTGGCGTCCACAAGGTGTTTCTGAGACACTGGCAGGCAGACCAGCTCAGCGATCTCTGCCTGCAGCTGCAGAAGAAGATCGTAACCTGCCAGAAAGGTAACCACCTCCAGCGCTTCAGCTGTCCTGGGGCTCAGAATTCAGGCTCACTCCTCACATCCTGGGTTTGAGGGTCAGTGGGGTCAGCATCACAGCCAATGGCCCTTTCCATCTCCCAGGGCTCTGCTGGGGCCGTGTGTGGGGTGTGTGCCACACCTACCCATGTGCACATTCTTCACTGGGTAGACTCCGTGTGAGATTTTACACTAAAATCTGAACTCCCGGTGGAGGGGGGCATCCACACACCTCAGGTATGCATCCCTTGCCTTGCACATACTCAGGCTTACCGACCCTTTAGGGAGAGCAAGACATTAAAAAAGACTGTACCGTGGGGTCTGCAGCCGGGAGGAGCTCCCCATCTGACCCTGCGGAGCAGGGATGGTGCCATTTTGCCACGCCCTTCTGGAAGTGCCCCAGATCACCGGAGTTTGGTGAGAGCGTGAGCTGGTTAGCCCAACACCTTTTCTGAGACTGTTCCTACACGTTGGGAAACCCTGGAACTTACCGTCCTTGATGAAGCCACGACAGTATTTGCAGTGATATCTTTGGTAGCTGATTGCATGTTTTTCATTGCAGCTTTGGATAAGATTCCATTTAGAATTTTTCTATCAAAATCCAAGTGATTGAATAAAGGATGTATTTTTTAAAAAACTATACCTCACATAAAATGTATATCATTAGTAGATTTTTAAATTTTCAATCAAACCTACGGGTTTGATTCCTCACAGAAAGGCAAGAGAAGTTTATCTGTGTGCTGGCTTTTGGTGTGACTCACAAGGTCGCGTCAAAAACTACAGTGAAAGTTTATGTAAACATTTATTTATGGGAAAAGACACTGCCGTTGACAATGGCAGAAGCCCCCACTCCGAACACGCTCATGCCACCCTGCTTGCCACTTTCCGAAGCAGTTCCAGAAGTCCCCATCGTGAGTGTCTTCAGGAGGTGTGATGAGAACTATGCTGACTGCCGCTTCCCAGTGGGAGAGGCAAACTGCAGTTGTCCTACCCTGGCTTCTTCACCGGCCTGGCTCCGAGCAACTTCCGGTTTTCCTCCGAAATCAGCATGTCCACAAAAGATCAGTGTTTTAAGTCAGTTCAGGACATCAAGGCAGCCACAACAAAGCAACTAATGACACTCAGGAAAGAGGACTGCAGAGCTGCTGCGGGACGTGGCAGGGGCGATGGGATGAGTGTGCTCACCGCCGGGGGAGGATTCTGAGGGGATTCGTGGCAGTGTGTCTTTTACTGTAATACGTTTAAAAAAGAACTGAACCATTCAGTGTGTTCTTTGATCACATGGTGTATAATGAGCTTAGCTCTGATAGATTGAAACTCTTCCTATCTAACAAGGGAGCCTGACAGGTTGCCGATTTCAGTTTCGTTTTTTTTCAACCTCCTGTTTCCCCATGGATGCCTGTCCACAGCCCAGTGAGTCCCACCCATCTCTGCTGGTGGAAAGTCCTAGGACCCGCCATCCTCACACGTCTCTGCTCAGAACTGAGTACGTCCCGTAACAGCTGAAGTGCCAGACCTCAGTCTGAGTTAGCACATCCCTCGAGGCCGTCACAGGCCCTGTCCGTACCGAGTGTCCCCCAGGGCAGAGACAAGGCCTCCTCTTCCATCAGGGACCCTGGAAATTTCTCTTCCATTTAGCCGCAAAGATTAACTTGCTGCTCACAACCAACTGGCAGCAGAAGAAATAAAGAGAATGCAGGCTCCCTGGTCAGCTTTTTAATGTAAAGATTGAGAATGATCTTGAAAACACTGTCATGATAAAAATTGCAATTTCCTATACTGCATACATGAAAAATGCATATAAACACATTCTGAATATTGCAGGCTCTTAAGTGCAAAGCATCAATTATGGATTTTCATTTTTCCATCCTTTAGAACAGCTCCCTCAATATTTTTGCTGATATTAAATTTACTCAAAATGTATATAATCTGGGGTGTTTTCCAGTCAGAGTTGTTTTCTTCCTCTTTGCAAATATTCAGGGAAAAGAAACTAACTTTAGTTGTAAGTGTAATCACTGTAACTTGGATTACTCCGACCATCCGTTTTTGCTCTCACTTACGTAATTTCATCAAATCCTGGATGAATAACGGCTACAAATGAAGATCTCACTGCCATCGATGTCATAAAAGCAACCTTCAGAAATGGTAGAAGGACAGCGGACATCAATGTCCATTGGTGGCAAGTTGTTTTTATTGGTTGTCCCTTATTAAAGATGCCAACTTTACACAGCTGGCGTGACAGTTCTAAAGAAGTCCAGAAGGCTGTTAGCGGCAGACTCTGTGGTCGAGCCCAGGAGGCCTCTGCAAAGCAGGAGGCCAGGAGAAGCCTGCTGTGTCCTCCTCAGTCCGCCTCGATTTCCAGAGACCAAGCACCTGCAGTGTGCACTCACCTTCATGTCCCAGAGTGAGCTTTGTGCTTTTCTGATGTAGCCTGAGCAAGCAGGGAATCGGCCACATTGCGGCCCAGCTTCTCCTCTTTTTGATGTCCCAGCCACGAGCTCAGTGCCTTCAGTTTTCTCCTGGCTCTGTGTTTCTGGGCCCTGGCTTCCCTGCTGCTGTTTAGTGCTGCTGCTGTTGGATTGGGTCACGTGATCGCCTGACAGTTAACTATGCACCTGCACCCCAAGTTTCAGCACCTAAAAAAATAGCCCCAAACCAAGAAATGATGCCCACGCTATTGGACCACCTACGTAGTAGCGTTTTCCTCTGAAGCTCTCATTGGGAACTCGTGATCAGCTCTCCAGAAGGCACCAAAGGGGTCTGTGAGAGCCCTCTATCTGTTCATGGTATGTACGTCGAGCACTTAATGTTTTATAAATGTCTCCTTCCCACAAAGACAAGAACAGCATGTCCTTGCCACACTCGTGGATCTCCCCTGAAATGAGAGTTTTTCTTTAATCCGCAACTCCCTGTAATCCCAGAGACTCTGGTGGATGTGCTGGCACCCAGACTTGGGAGACACATCAGACCTCCACAGCTGCCCCTGCCTGGCAGCGGCCCTGGGAAGGCCCCACGCTCCCCTCACCCACGCTCAGGGATGAGCAGCTCCATCGCAGAAGGATGCCAGATCTGTGTGCACCCAGGCTAATGGCTCCAAGTCCTTCCTGTGGATCATGAATGTGGCTCTGGGTCCTGGCTAGGGTCTGTTCCCGCAAGCTGCAGATCACATGTTAGGGAGGCCAGAGAGACAGACAGACCTGAGCCCACTCTGCCGCTCCGTGGCTGACGTCACCTAGGAGAACCAGTGACACCGAAGTAGTTCTGCTGTCACCGAGCCCAACGTAAAGGTGACTGTCATCATTTGGCCTCCACATTGCACAGCGTTCAAGCACCTTTGACAGTTATTCTCTTATTTTTATTGTCAATCCTCACACTTGCTACTCATGTATTAGTGAGTTCCAAGCATTTGCACCCACATTTCCCTGAGTTTTGCACATTTTCCTAGGTTTCCTTCCCTGAATAGCAGGCAACATATCCTGTATCTCTACGGTCTCTCTCGAGTCTTCAGTGCAGTGTCTGTTTCTGAAGGAATTACAGCAGAGTCCTAGCAGTAGGATATGCGTGATACTCTGAAGTCCAACTCTACAAATCTTAGCTGTGTCTGAAATACTCTGAGACAGAGAAAGACCATTATTGCTTTCCCAAATGGGAGCCACACCCCAAATTCTTGGTTTTCCCGTCCCATCAGATTAACACCAGGCCATCTGTGTCCAGCTTGTTACAAAAGTAAGGGTGGCCCTGAGACCAAACCACTGCAGGGGCTGCCCAGGCCACAGAGTGTGGTCTGTCATGTCATTGCTGAATCAGAGATTTTTCTTAGCATGAGAGCACAAGGTTTTGGTAAGCTCTGACTGAGGGCTAAATTCCGCAAGTTCTGTTTGTGTGTGGCTTTGCCCCCTTTTCCTCCGTTCCCTGACGCAGCGTTGTGTTCTTTTGTGAAGTCATAAGAGGGTTTCTAGCGCGCCAGCACTTGCTCCAGAAAATGAGTGCCACGCAGCAGGAGATGTCTCGCATCAGGAGCTTCCTGCAGAACACCGAGGACCTTGCGCTACAGACCTACGATGCCCTGGTCACCCAGAACGCATCCGACATTGCCCGGGAGAACAACCGGCTCCGGATGGAAGTGAGCACTTCGCACAGGGACAGGGGAGAGGCCAAGGGCCGCCCCGAGGAAGGAGCCAAAAGGTAGGAGGAGCAGCTGCGGCCTTGATTACCTGTGTGAGTCACTCAGGTCAAGGCCATGTAGGGATCAGGAGGGCGCTGCTGCAAAGTTCGGTCACACGGGACAGCGGTTACGCAATGGGCGAGCGTGGTGTGACATGAAAGGCACCAGCAGTCTAGGAAGTGCTTCCCCTGCTCCCTTCTCATGCATTAAATGCTCCCTGTGCCAGTTGAGTTGTGTGGATGATTGCTGCTTCCCCTGATGTTGTGCCTTTGCCCCTAAGTAGTTCCAGCTCGATCAGCTTTTACAGCCCCTCAGTTTCTGTGGTAGCAAAGACAGAGCGCTGGACCTTGGACGCTGTTAGGCAAGTGTGCTGCATAGAGAGCTAACTGATAGTGACTTCTGGAAATCAGAACAAAGAGTTGAGGTACCACTGTGAACCATAAAGGTAGCAAAGTCAGTAAACGGATTGTGGCCCAGCATGGTGGCCGGTGCCTGTAATCCCAGCACTCTAGGAGCTGAGGCAGGAGGACCGCAAGTTAATGCCCAGCCTAGACACCTCAATGAGATTGTGTCTCAAAATAAACCATTAAAAAATGGGCTGAAGATGTTGCTCAGTGCAAAAGCCCTGGGTTTAATGTCCAGAGCTCCCCCCAAAACACGCACAGGATTGCACGTATTTTATTGTAAATGGTTGCATTTTCCTTGCCAGTATGGAAAGCTGTAAAAAATAAAGAGCGTTTTAAGTAAAGTTCACTTTGGATGCTGAGCCTGAAATAGAAATCTGGGACACCCGGGGCCATTCCTGCTACCATCATTTCCTCCGGGAGGGGCCGCACCCAGGGACCTGGGCAGAAACCTGACCCCTCTGCCTGCCACTGCTTGGTCAGGGTCGCGTGTTGCCCTTTTCCCCAGTGACTAAGGCAGTACCTTGCTTCTCTCTGAAAATCACTCTTTTGCCACAAGTGCCTGTGTCAAATGATTTTTTTTGTTGTTGTTAAAGTGGAAATCAGGAATGTGTCTCTTGCTAATTAGCTTCAAATGTCTCAGTGATTAAACGCTGGAAAAAAAATTCCCTTCGTAGGGAAAACTGTAATTAAACATTACAGGGAAAACAGATTCTCTGCTGAGTGCCACGTGCGTCTGCAGCAGCTTCATTTTCTACACGGGCGGCCGGCTCTGCCTGTGGCGGACGAGGCCCTGCTGGGGCCCTGCCTGGGCAAGATGTAATTATAAAAACGAGGCTCCAAGACTCCGCGCTGGCGTTCGGGCGGCCTGCTAGTGTGTGATTACTTTGACATGTGAGGCTCGGAGGAACTTTGTACGGCAGATAACTACTCATTTTCAGCAGCTTCCAGAGTAATATTTATTATTTTCTCTGCTGGAACAAAACAGTCACCCCAATTTCTCAATTTCATTATGTATTTATCTGCCCGATGGAAAATTAAGTGAAGAAGCACTTGTCTGTTTATTTGTTGAATACCAGCAGCTCAGTTGGCACCAGGCAGCCAGATGGAGTCACGGGAAAAATAATAGTTTTGGGCATAAATAATTGCTGGTGGAATTTAAATGGTGAGGAGGGACAGCGAGAAAATGTGAAGTGTGAGGCGTTGGTAGTCCTGGCCGCCTGTGCTCTCTTTGCAGAGGGAAGTGTACGAAGCCGAGGCCTGGGTGCCGGGAGACTCCCTGAGGGTGGGTTCCCCAGGGCTCTCCTTCAGATTGCAACTCTGACTTTTGGATTCGCTTAGGAGCCAGAGTGCCAGCCCTCACTCCGTGGGCGCCTGCAGGGGAGGGGAGGCCTTGTCGGGATCTCGGCCGAGCAGTGACCTGGTGGACGCCAGGCTTCCCCACAGATGCCCGCTGCTGTCCCCGAATAACCATTTTGGCCTCTGTCCTGTGCTGTCTGTGTTGTTCCCCCTAAGAGCCGAGGACCAGGCCGGGCCCTGGCTCGCACCCACCAGCTCCGTCCCGGTACCCGACCCCGTGGCAGCGGACAGTGTGGCCCATGCCTTCGTGGGACCGTCCATCCGCCCTCCCTCCCTGCACGCTGCCCTCGGCGTGGACGACAGTGGCGGCCTCCCGTCGCCTCGGAAACAGCCTCCGCCCAAGCCCAAGAGGGACCCCAGCACGCGGCTGAGCGCCTCCTACGAGGCCGTGAGCGCCTGCCTGTGCGCGGCCAAGGACGTGGCCGGCGATGGTGAGCTCAGGGCTGGGACTGCGGGGCTGGGGCTGCCGAGGCGCGGCTTTGGGTTGGGGGCCTGGGATACACTTGGCAGAGACAAATCCCACTGCCGCCTTGGCCGCGGCCCTTTGATCCCCGAATATCAACATCATCCGTTCAGAAACCCCAGCCCCTTAGGGTCCTCCCCACTCGGCCCTCCCCACCGTGAGTCAGCAGCCTTGAAGCAGATGCCAAGTGCAAAGTCACCGGGCCATGCAAATACTAATTACAAGTTTTAAAAAATGTATCGTTTTGCTATGATCACAGTCTTATTGGAAGGAGGCCTGCTGCTTCACGGGGTAAGGGAAGGGCTTCACACGCAGGAGAATCGCTGCCCCCCAGTTTAATTGGCAAAACGTGGGGACTGGATGACAATACTGCGTGGGCTGGGCCTACAGATCTGTGCGCAGGCGCGCGCAGGGGGTGCCCCTTGAGATCCCTCTGTGCTACCACAGATGCTCAGTTCAGTGGCGACTCGTTAACTGGAATTTTCCTTAGCACGGGTTTAGTCCGTGAGTGTCACGGTCACCGTGGGCAGTCGGTGCACGCACGTCTCAGTATGATCCCCTTCCCCCTTTTCCAAAAGTCTGTCTCCATTTGCTGTGGTCTGTCTTTTATTTTGCTCTTTAATTTAGTTATACCCTGGCTTTCTGGTAATAAGAAAACATGGGATATTTAATCTTGTGTTTCTGATGTGTGCAAGCGCTAACAAAATCAGTATGGAGATACCTCAAAACACTAAAACTGAAAATTGCAGTGGAATGACAGACACCACTTTGCAGGGGCCCCTGCACACCCTCGCCTACAGCAGCACAGCTCCTGGCAGCTACCTCTTCCAAGCAGCCTGTGCGCCCCTGGGCAGAAGGATGGGTCGGGAACGTGCTAGTCACACACAGTGGAGGACTACTGTGCTCTAAAGAAGGGCAAATGTGAGGCATCTGTAGGAGAATGGCTGCAGCTTGAGACCATGATGTTCACTATTTTTAGAATTGTGAAAAACAAAGGAAGTGCTTTTATCGGACAATGGCAAATTTTAATAATTTATTATCTCGTGTGTGTCAGGCCCTGCTTTGGGGCATGGGTGTGTGGGTGTGCGTGCACGCGTGTGGCCCCGCTCGGAGGTGATGCTGTCCTGAGGAAGGACGGTGAGACACAATAAACAGCTAAGTCCACACAGATCTGAGGAAGGCCGCTGCTGTGCAGGGAGGAGCGGGCCAGTGTGGTGCAGGTGGGGCTGAGGCACACCCAGCGTGACCTCACTAGGAAGCGGCGTCTGCACACAGGAAGCAGCTCGGGCCCTTCTGAGCACGAGGGGCCGCACTCAGCACCACGCAGTACCCTGGCGGGCTGATGTCCAAGCCCCAGGGGACCCTGCGCTGCCCCTCAGGCATCATCAGAGCTCGGCGCTCATGGCTCTCACGCTGGGGGAACGGATCTTTGCAGGAAATCACACCCAAAGGATGAAAAGGCCAGGTTTGAACGCACCTCAGGCAAAGGTGCCAGAAAAGCTCGCACCATCTTTGTGTGAGGAGGATGGGGCGGGGGTGTGTGTGGCTGTGGTGTCCCTGTGAGCAGCACAGCAAGGAGGCAGGGAGAGGACCTCCGGGACCGTGGCCAGTGGCCTTCCCATGGTGTCCCCTGGGCCATCCACACCTGCTGAAGAAGCGTCTTGCCACACCGGCCATGCGTGTCTCCACCCCAGAACAGGGGAGTCCATTGCCACTGTCACTGCCCTGGCACACTGAGCTGGGTTTTGGTGCAGGAAGGACCCGATCTAAAATACCAATGCTGGTTGCCTGGGAGAGTGGGAAATAGACTGAAGATAGCGTCAAAAGAGGGGGAAGGCGAAGTAAGATCTGAAACCACAGTGTCTTCCACATGGAGTGCCTTCTGCCTCAGGACACTGAGAAGGAGCTCTAGAGACACACATGGGGGTGATCGTGTGCACACAGTCAGTGCTGTGAAAGAAGGTAAGCCACTAGGGAGAAGGCTGAACCAAGATAAAATAGAACTTGGGCTCCACTGTGAAGTCTTAGGAGATAAGACTCTGTAGGAAGGCAGATGTCTGGCATGGTGGTGGACACCTGCCGTCCAGAGGCTGAGGCAGGAGGGTCACCAGCCTGAGCTACAGAGTGAGACACTGCCTCAGAAACAAAACAGAAAAAGGCAAAATGATAATTTAAAAGATAAAGCAAAATCACAGGGCTAAAACGTTAGACCCATTACTACCATTCATGAAACATCACGTGACCCCATTAGAATCGGAAGAGGTTTGTGGAAAATTCGGTTTCTTGGAATTCAGCTCCCACTTGCAGCTCAGGGGCTTGGAGAACTCAGGGACCCGCCCCAGGGGGGTTCTGGGAAGCTGAGGAAAGACCACGAGCACCGTTTCCTTTTCAAACTGGATGTGTGCCGGCCTCTCTTGACACAGTCTAGGGCTGGCTACTTTGTTACCCTGGAAGGAAAGCTTGGTCTCCTGAGGGAAGATGAATTTCTTTGCCCTGGAGCATGTTCTGAATCGAAGTTGACCAATAAGAAAAATCAAACCCTGCTTAGGGTAGGAGCTCCGGGGAGCCCGAGTGAGTTTCTCAGTCTGTCGCTGCCCTCCCTGGATTTCCAGTCCGCGGTCACGAGCACTACGCCGCCTGTGACCGGCCAGCTGTTAGCCACCGCTTGGGCCCCATCCTTGCCACGGTGACCAGGGCCACAGGGCCGGCTGGGTCAGTGGTGAGGGCTCAGCCCCGGATTTCAGACCCACAAGACACAGCAGCAGGTCGGATGGTTTCGCCTGCAGTTCCTCCAATGGCCAGCGAAGGCGAGCGTGCGTTTCTTCCTGTTTATGTTGACCTTTGCTCTGTGAAGCTCTACTCATTCCACTCACCTTTCTATTGGGTCTTTTATTGGGGGGGGGCTCCATTTGTTTTTTAGTTTGTTACGTACTCTGGATACCAGTCTTCTGAGGAACAGCTGGCAAAGATTTTTAAGGAACCACTCTGCATTGTTGGCTGCAATATAAACTAGTACAGCCACTCTAGGAATCAGTACAGAGAGTTCTCAAAACAAAAAGCTAAAACTAGAAATTCCATTCCAGCTCAGAGTGACTGACCTGTCGCAGTCACTCCGCTTCCTGTCTGCAGCTCTGGGGTAGCCGGCTTACCTGGGTGGTTCTCTCCGAAAACCTCTGTCTATCATCATCTGGCTGCCTACCTACTCATTTTTGAGAGAGGGTCTCACTATGTAGCTCAATCTGGCCTCAAACTGTGTGGCCGCTGGCCTTGAATTTGCTGCAGTCCTCCTGCCTCAGCCTGCAGAGCTCTGGGATTAAAGGCGCGCACCACCTTGTCATTGGGAAGTCCTTGGAGCTGCCCAGAGGGTGCTGAAGTCCCCTGAAAGCTGGGCACCCTTGCATCTGCCACCTGGGACTCCCAAGCCTGGGCCCTGGTGTCTCATTGTGAGGTGGCAGCCTCCTGGGCTGGGCAGCGCGGCTCCGGTCCTGGAGTCAGGCAGAGCGGAGGTGGGCCGCAGTGTCACCTGTGTGCCTCACATCAGTGCCACATCCTGGACCTCAGCATGGGCTTGGGGAAGGGCCCCACCCCATCCTGGGATCAGAAACACTGCCGAGGCCTGCACTGTGGACAGAGCCCCATGGGCAGAAGTGTCCATACTCTTCCTACAGCTGAATGCACTCGTCTGCTCCCCTAATCACGGAAACCCCCTTCTGAAGGACGAGGACGTCCACCCTGCCCACCTGAGGGACACAGCAGGGCAGAGGTCGCGCAGGCTCCCAGGGGATCGGGACTGGGCCACCGTGGGGAGCAGGTGTGAGGCAGCTGGGCACTGGGCCAGGTGAGGATGCACTGGGCCTGAACCCCACCTGTCCACAGCGGGGCTCCTGTGGCCACAGCTTCCATCCTCCGCACCTGGGTGGTGAGGCATCTCTGTCACCCGTAGCCCTCTGAGGGCACCGCCCCCCTCCACCCTGTGCCCACTCTCTGTGCTCTGACTCCCATAAGCCCAGAGCCACCCGTGGGGCTCAGCTCGGCCTTGGTCCAGGACTCTGCTGTATCCGTTTTTGCCGGGAAATCCAGACTGGGAAGCAATGTGTACCACACCCAGTGGTCCGCACTCGGGAATAGTAACGATGATAAAAGTAATCATAACTTACTGTCTCGGCCCCTTCTCTTCCTCCTGTGTGCCCCCAGCAGCAGGGACAGAGTGGCCTGAGCCCTGCCTGTATCGCCTGGCTGGACCCAGCAGGAGCAGGCTTCCTGGTGGTGGGGACAGCGCTCCCAGTGTCCATGGTCCAAGGCCCGAGCCCTGCCCTGTCCAGACCCCTCAGGTGGAAGTGGAGGGAGGCGGGAGCCACGTGGCCTGGGGACAGAGAGCTTGCTCTGCACACTTCCTTCCTGGGCAGCCACAGACCTCCAGGCTCCAGGAGCCGAGGGCTGGGATCACTGGATGTGGCCTGGGAGGCCACCACCTGCACCTGTCCCAGAAAGTCAGGAGCTGATGTTCAGAGTGGGCCAGCCCTGTGCCTCCTGGGAGCCCAGGAGCCACTCCGGCCACAGAGTGACACTGTGAGCCCAGCTGTGCTCCGGGGTGGACGCCGGGGGTGTTGGGCCTTGCACACCCTACTGAGGCACAGGGGAACTTCGCTGTTTCCACCTGGTGGCTGAGGCCCCTGAACCCCACACTTGGCCCCTCACACCCGAGGACTGTTCCCCAGGTGGTGGGAGGCGTCACTGTGTCAGATACCGGGATACGTCCAGGTGACAGGTCCTCAAGGTGGGTATGGGGACCCTCAGGCCTCCACCACAGCAGCCTCCTCGGTGGCCTGGGCTTGGTGGGACCCTGGGGAAGGGTGAATTCAGCCAAGCTCGTTCCCGGCTCCCTGGGCAACACTGCTGACCATCTGCTCTGTCTTCCCACTCCAGCTCTGACCCGGCCCAGGCCCCACAGCGATGACTACAGCACCATGAAGAAGATCCCCCCACGAAAGCCAAAGAGAAGCCCCAACACCAAGCTCAGTGGCTCCTATGAGGAGATCTGGGGCCCGAGGCCCCCAGGTGTGCCTGGCCAGGCAGGTGCGTGTCATGCCCCAGGGATCTCGAGTGCACCATGGACCTCACCTCAGTGCACTATACAGCTGCCACTGCACCTGTCCTTGCCCCCAGGGGACAATTTCGACGACGATGACACTGAGCCAGTGTACATCGAGATGGTAGGGAACTCTGCCAGGCCTGGAGGCCCCGAGGCTGACAGCCCCGAGCAGGGGGAGTCCGTGTATGAGGAGATGAAATACTTCTTGCCAGAGGAGGGCTCCTGGCACTCAGGCCTGCGGGACTCCTGCGACATCCCCGCGCCCTTCCCCAACCTGCTGCCGCACCGGCCGCCAATGCTAGTCTTCCCACCCGCGCCAGCCACCAGCTCGCCTGCCTCAGATGAGTCCCCGCTGACGCCATTAGAGGTGACGCGGCTGCCGATGCTGGAGCCCAGCCGCAAGTACCCAGTGCAGGCCG
>NW_022900918.1:40934639-40962139 GCF_012274545.1 Fukomys damarensis
GCAGCCCCCTGGACGAGCTCAGCAGCATCTTCAGCTCCGGCCGCCCTGTGCTGCGCAGGTCAGCGGCGGGGCGCAGGATCCGTGAGGACGGAGGTGAGCAGGCCTGGGCGCGTGAGTGGGCGGGCCTAGGGTACACAGAAGGTGTGCGCGTGCGGGGTGTGCAGTGTGCATGGCCTGTGCGGAAGTACACAGCGGCATACACGATGCATGTAATCGTGTTTCTCATGCACGCACGTGTGGACAGTACCGTTTGCACGCAGGGTACTTGGTCTGACCCACACGCACACGTCTCTAGTTGCACGCGCTGGCGCTTGGATCAGGTAACGACCTCAGAGGGGATCGGCAGCCCCTGCAGGTGAGCAGGCAGCAGCCCTGGGTCCCTCCACCTGTGACTGCGTAGGACGGGGTCCGGGTAGGAGACCGCGCGAGAACTGAGCTCGCGCTGGTACCTCGCGTGCTAGAGCGAAGGCTGCGTTTCGTGCACCTCCTCACAGTGTGGAGGTTGGGTCTCCTGTGGGGCGCCTGTGACCCTGGGTCTCTTCGGCTGTGCGCGCGCAGGAGACAGGGGCCCTGATGCGCTTTCCCCAGCACTGGCGGCTACGGCCTGAGCCTGCTGAGCCTGAACAAGCGTTAGCTTTGCAGAGGAGGGAACTTCCAGCCTGGGTCTCCTCTAGTGCCGCCAGGAGTCTGCCTGCGGGTTAGCCACACTGTTTTGCTCAGTTCCTCTTGAGCACAGAGCTTGTGGGCATTTAAAAAAATATGTATTTAAGGCGTCTTTGCAAAATCAGCATACCATGGTGCCCTGCTGTATGTGGAGAAGCAGCGACATGAGGCGTCTTTGTGCTAAGAGAACTTGTGATAGTCGGATGCCATGGCCGGGGAAGACACTTTGCTGCAGAGTTGAGTAACTTCCGGGGGGTCGGTTGCTAGGACCAGAAATAGGATCCTGACCCATGCTGCATGGTTATGTGCACATTAACCTCTCTTTCTTCAAAAGAAAATGCATGAACATTTACCTTTCATCATCATCCGGTTAGGAAATTAATTAAAAAGCTAAACAATTCAGGAAGCAACAGAGACAAGGGCACATGGGCCAGGCTAGGTGCCCTTGGAATGGCGGCGCCCCCTTAACGCTGCCAGCATGGGAGGGATTGTTCCCCTAACCATGTCTTCGGATCCCACGTCACTAATGAGTGAAAGTATTCTTGGAAGCGGCGGACTGAATTTCACAAGTTATATTTTTCCCCCAAGGGCCAAAATGGAATCTAAGAGAAAAATCATTCAACAAATTGATTTTGGAACTAAAAGTTGATTAAAATCCCATAAACCTCATTTCACTGTAGATTGTAATTGGGTGCATTCTTCTCAATCCAGCTGTATTTGAGGACCGAAGTTAATGACTTTCCAGGCAGAACGCTCCCATTTGGAAGTCCCCAAGTCTAGCACAGAGGAAGTGAATTACTGACCCATCAGGCACGGTGTCTACGCTTGCTGATCCAATCTCCCCACCCACCGTGGCCTTAATAGCGAAACCTCATGTACTTGGACCCCTAAATTACAAACATGTCTTTTTCTCTTGTGGGCTTTTACAAAACACTCTGTAATTTGGAAAGATGGGTTTGCATCATTTGTGACTTCAGCCATGATGATGAAAAACTTGGCTCCCTGAGAACAGTCCTCGTCCCCACGCAGACCCAGGGATCTCCCAGGCACTGTTCAAACTCCGTGACTCTTCAGGCGCTGGGCGGGAGTGCGTTTGTGAGTTTGTGGGATGGCATGTTCTCAGAAGACGGCACACGTTAACCCTTCAGAATGTACAAGGAGAGAGAGAAAGATGTGGAAGGAAAATTTAATGGCAGCCCTAAGTACTAGAGCTGCTTATATGATTTGACGGCACACGTTAACCCTTCAGAATGTACAAGGAGAGAGAGAAAGATGTGGAAGGAAAATTTAATGGCAGCCCTAAGTACTAGATGTGCTTATATGATTAAGGTTTATTCAGTTGGATCCTAGGGTGAGTAATCCATTTTCCTCTAAATTAATTGAATGGCTGATTTACTGTAGGCTTGGGATTTCCTCCCTTTAAAGTTTTAAATCTACTTTACCCTCTTTATATTTAAAGGCATTTTATCTTCACCTGAAATAGCTTTACTTACCAAATACTCCAGCGTGGCTAATTCAACTGCCAGGCACTTAAATTAATTACAGCTCCTATCTTGCACCCTTGTGGTGCGGGGAAGTTGTTCTACACATTTGGCACAAGTTCCACGGTGCTCCCCTTGCTTCTTTGGAACAATGATATTGAGAAAATTGCCCGTGCTGTGAGCCGCAGCCAGTGTTTCCTGGTAGAATATATGTGCGGTGGCATGGGGAGACTGCACGTGGGAGAGGAAGTTCTCTCGTGGGTAATTCTCCTTTGCAGCTCCAGGGATTCGCATGTAGCATTTCACGGCTACCACGTGCCTCAGGACAGTTCTGTTTCCACAAACTCACTGCCGTGTAATTTGAGGCCTACAAACTCACACCAATTCTAACATCTAGAACACACATACAGAAGAAAAGTGACTGTGCAAACGCGTGGGTGACCGTGGCCTGCAAAGAACACCACCGGCAGCACAGAGCAGTTATGCTGCCTCACGCTGCAGGCAGCTTCAGCAACTTATTGGATTCTTGCACTGCTATAAGGTGTTTGCTAATGTTGTGCCCCTTTTGCAGTTGGGGAAACTAAGGCACAAAGAGGTTAATCACGTTGCTTATGAGCAACGGGGCCTGGCCTGTATGCTGACATTTGTCTCCGCCGCTCTCCTCCTAGCCATCCATGTGGGCTACCTAGAGTGCAGAGGAAAAAGACAGGCAAAAGCTCTACAAAGTGCACATCTGCTCACTCAGGTACAGCAAGTAAGAGTTGTGCACCTGAGATGGAGCCATAAATGCAGGGAGGTCCCACATGTGCTTGCTGGACCATGGAAACAGGAACTGTCCTAGAGCATGATGTGCAGCCCCCTCTGCCCGGCAGTGAAGAGTAATGTGTTGGTTGACTTTCCTCTTGCTGGAACACAGCACTTGACACCCACAGCTGACGGGAGGAGAGGTTTAACTTGGTTCGTGGCTTCAGAGGTTCAGTCCATGGTCAGCAGGCTCCTAGATAGGAGCATCAGGCAGAAGGGTGTGGAGGAGCAGAGCTGCTCGCCTCATGGTATCCAGGAAGTAGAGAAGGGAGGGGAGGGCTGGAGAGGGAGCTGTGTACTCCCAAGGCTCCCCCTAGCGATGCATCTATTCCAAGGAGGCCCGGCACCTAACCGCACATCCAGCTGTGAGCCGTCAATGGATGAATCCACTGCTGCGTGTAGCACCCCGCAATCCAGTCCCCTTCCAAGAGCCACACCTCTGAACACACGCATCTTCAAGGGCATTTCAGAGCTAACGCACAGCATAGGGGTTAAGTGTGCAAGTGCCTATGCCTTTCAGATGGAGAGACCTTCATGAACTCACAGACTCTGTTCACCGGCAGCCACAATCGCAGTCTGACTAATGGTACGCTGGTCACTTGCAGCTGCCCAGGTCGGAGATGCCTGAGCCCCAGTCCAGAGCTGGAGGAGGAGAGGTCCTGGCTTGCTTGGGCCATCAGGTGCTTGGCCACTCTGAGTGCATCCAAGCCTACGGCTGAGGTCATGCTGAATCCGTGCATGGAGGAAAGTAGCTGAGCTCCGCCTTCCCCATGCCTAGAGAGATGAGAGAGGATGGTGATGCCACGGGGCTGAGGAATCCAGAGAGCCGGGCGGGACCCAGGAATGGGCTGACCCACACAGTGTGTTTTTACATCAAGTTCATTATTTTGCCACTGTGTCCTTCGCTTAGAAAATTAAATGAATTAACATGATGCCAGCCCAAAATGTAATACGAAGTATTTCTTCCCATAGAGCAAGTGGATTAAGTACATGTTTGATGGCAAAACTACCTGGAAAAAGCAACTGGTGCATAACCAGATTCCACAGATGTAGCCCCAGGGACATTTTTGCTTAATAGAACTCACAAAATAGATATTAGTGGGTTGTTTTCATTCTGGGGTTTTGTTGTTTGTGTGTGTGTGTGTGTGTGTGTGTGTGTGTGTGAGTGTGAGTGTTTTTGTCTGTTTTTTGAGACGGGATCTTGATGTATAGTCCAGAATGGACTTGAACTCACTACATAGCCTAGGCTGGCCTCAAACTCATGCCGAAGCTCCCACCTCAGCCTCCTGTGTGCTAGGATTATAAGCATGTGCTACCACGCCCGGCTGGCAATTAACTGTTACTTTCAGATATTGTATTTGATTGCATAAATATGCCAAATAAGAACAGTCTGAGTCCAGTAGCTTTGTCTGCGGCTGTTTGGGGGGAGAACCATCCACACCTCTCTGTCCCAGCCTTAGGGACTGCTGTTCGTGCGCGAGCTGGGAACCGTGGCAGTGTTCCTCAGGGCACAAACAGTGGTTCCCAGAGGCCGGTGCGGGGCCAGAGCAGCACAGCCTGCCGGAGCTTCCACTCTGACTTCAGCCACAGCCCTTCCACGGGGGAGCGAGATGGGGCTCTAGAGGTAACCCTGGACAGACCGGGTGTGCACAGTAAGCCCGGAAGGAGCCTGAACAGCACTGGGCGGTATCGCGGGTCAGCGGCAGGCTCATACGGTGGAACCCGGCGTTGAGCGGGGTCACAGGTGCCGGGCTGAGGCACAGAGCCTGCAGACGCCTGTTCCCAGCCCAGGTCTGGAACAGGAGCTCTGACACTGTCACCCCTTAACTTCTGGCACACCCCAGGAGGTCGCAGTGGGAGAAACCGCCTTGCATGCGTCCCGTGTCTGCACCCTTGCACAGTAGCACCCCAGGCTTCCTTCCGCCCGTGCATGGTCTCAGGTCCTCTCCCCGTCCAAGGCAGCTCTCCTCCTCCCTGTGGCTCGACAGCTCTTTCCATGGTGCTGTTTGTGTGCTTGTGTGTGCGCGTGTGTGTGGTCGGGGTGGCCTGAGGGCTCCTGCACCTGATAAAGCAGGGCCACGGCGTGTACCACCTGCAACTCTCCCCGCTGGTTTGCTGGGTCTGTTCTGGTCTAATGGGGCTGGCTGCCTCCCGACTCCCCCGCGCTCCGGACCCATCTCTGGTCAGCACTGTTTCCCTCACTTTCTAAATGAGGAAGTCCTGTGGGGAGCGGGACCGACATGGCTGACAACAGAGTTCTCCATTATCACCACGTGGGCATGGAGCAAGGGGGAGCTGTGGACAGTTTTCTTCCTAACGTTTCTCTGGGAGAAACAGATTTTTTTCCACTAATTGGCTACTCCGAATTGTGGTGTTTTGAATCATCTGAAGTCGGATGGGACTAGTGCTTTGTTCATTTGCACTGAGTGATGAGCTTCGGGCCTCCGTAAACTGACCAGCACCAGATTTCGCTGTGTCGTCCACACAGCGCTTTCTGTGTCCGTGGGAAACACGTTCATGAATGCCGAAGTACAAGCTGTAAGAGATTTGACATTTTTCTCATAGTTTCCAGCGGTTTCGCTAAATACCCAAGATTTCATGTAGGGAAATGGTGCAGTAAGACTTGCATAGCCTTGGAGTGCTTTCCCTTCCAGTTACCTGGGAAGGACTGAACTAGTGTTAACTGACGGAATGCTATGGGAAGTCGGGGAAATGCTCTGTCCCCCACCCCAGCAGAGGGAGAACAGAAAGATGTGCTTGGTGTGGAATCAGGAATCAGAAATCAGAGCAAGTGCTCTTTCTACCCGGAGCTCTTACATTAGCTTCCTCACAAGGCACCGAAACACCCCATTGTCTCCCCTCTGTCACACGGGACTGGGCACAAGCTCTTAGGATCCATCCTACAGCGTCCAGAGCGCCGGAGAGGGTGATGAACAATGACAGCAGCGATTCCAGCTACAAGCTTGAGAAACAGGAAGCAGTCAGTGCCCCTGCCGCGTGCGGACACCCTTCTGTCCCTGATATTTGTCACAGTTGATATTTGCCACTGGCTCTCTGCTGTTGGCCAAGCACACCGAACACTCTCTCCCTGGACGAGGCAGGCATGGCATCCCTGTTTACTATGGAGCAGTCTGAGACCTGGGGGTTGAGTGATTTCCCCATAATGACAAAAAGGGATTGGTCTCAAGAGTGAGGAATCCAGTGCACATCTCCATCCTTCTAAGCCCTGAATTCTTTCAATAATGCTATTCTTAGTCTCCTAAAAAAAAAAAATTAAATTAAAATAATGACACAAAGACCCTGCCAGAGGAAGCAATTCCTTCTGAAGTTAAACACAAAGTTTTTACTAGGAAAAGACATGGGGAGTGGCAGAGAAACCTTTGTTCCCATTGTCAGGGTTCCTGAGTGGCATCCATGGCAGATTTGGAACTAGGGGAATGTTCTTCTCGTGCCCTGTGTCCATCCTCTTCCTCCTCCCCTCTTCTCTGCAAAACCCTCTTTCCTGGATGGAGGGATCTGTGGCACACACAGGTCACCAGAAATCTTTCCTCAGTCTGTTTCCCTTGGCCTCACACTCTTTGAACTCCTGCTTGAAACTTGGGTCTTCATTCACAGAAACAAACCCATGCCAAGGTAGCAATCATTTGCCTGGGGCTCACGAGAGCTGAACTTCAGTCTTGGGAGTGGGTGGTGGTGCCTGCTCAGGACACCCAGCCATTGAGGGAGTACTGAGTGAGCCCTCTGCTTCTGGGGAACCACAATGAGAACAGTGCAGAACTGGCCCTGACGGTCATAGCCACCGCCATGATGGGGAGAGGAGACAGACATCCTAAACATCGCTGTCACCTGAGTCTACAGCGATATCATGCAAAAGGCAGAAATCCATCCTCTTCTACATGATATGAACATAGAACAAAGATGTGGATGACAGCAGAGTTGGACATGTGGCAGGACAAAGACCTGGTGTCAGTCCTGAGCATCAGACCTGGGCTTGCACCCCCTTGATACAGACTCTCGAGGCAAATGTGAAGAGGTCAGACTCAGAAGTGTGCCATTCCCAGGAGGCCACACTACTTCCTGGATCTGAGAAACCCAGGAACAAAACCAAGCAGAGCATTACAAGTAAACATTTAGATCACTCTGATACAAAGCTATCCTTTTGTCTGTTACTTTTCTCCTTGATGAGACAAAATATTTGACATCCATAAGTTAAAAGAGGAAAACTTTATTTCAACTCCCAGTCTGTAGAGATTTTAGTCCACAGTCAGCAGCTCCCAGGCAGGGCAGCATGGTAGAGGGGCATCACAGAACAGAAACGGTCCATGGCAGGGTAGACAGGAGGCAGCAAGCGACAAGCCTCCCTTTCCCTTTTATCCCATCCAGGCTACAAGCCTTTTGGGTGGTTCCATCCACACCCAAAGTGGAGTTTCTGTCTTCATTAAATCCATTCAGCCACACCCAGAACTCTGATAATTCCAGTCAGTGGACTAATTTAGTACCACGCACCCTCAACCCCAGCATCACACACCTGGACCCAGCCAGTTCTGAAAAACGCTGCCTATAAGTGCACGAGGCTTTTGGGGGACATCAGGGTAACAACCTTAACACCTTCGAATGCATTATCTTGGGAAATCACCTCAGATATTGGCTGTAAATCTGCAGCAGCCAGCATGTCATTCAGAACATGATGTGTTTCTGGCATGAAGAGTTCATCGTTTTTTCAGAGGAGCTACAGGAAGGAAGCCATAAATCCATTACAGCTGTGATGCTTGGCAGTGCACTGTCAGCAGAAGAATCCACTCCATCTGAAATTCTGCAAGTAAGGGTGCCTCTTCCGAAGTGATTATTTTTTGTAACCAGTAAGGCCTTTGCCCACTAAAGCAAGTGGCTATTATGTATGGTGTGTGTCTACACGGGATTGCAAATTAAACTCCCACTGGGGGCTCTGAAGGGAAACCTAGTGCTCCATCCTCTAAGCCACTCAGTGGCTTTCCTTAAGCACATGAATAAAGACCTTTCTATCTGCATCTCATTATTCCAGATACTGCCACATGCCTGGGTTTCTTGCTTTTGTGAAGAAGTGCTCAAGAGCACCATGGTGCCTGGGCTGCCTTCCTGCAAAGGGACTGAGCTGGTATCATGTCCCCTCTCTCCTAAGAGTAGTGGAAGAGGAACCCAATTGCTTAATTACCCACCAGGGTTCAGGTCCTTTATGCCTGGCTTACATCATTTTTATGACTCCCTAGCTTAGTCTAGAAGATTGCATGCTGTCTGAGTGCTAGGTACATTCATATCCCTTTGCCCGGTGCCTTATTGCAAGAGTCAACAATTGTCACCTGCTTCCCTATTTACTTTTCTCATTGCTGAGAGAAAATACCTCATACCCACAGCTTAAGAAGGAAAAGTTTATTTCAGCCCAGTTTTTAGAGGTTTCAGTCCATAGGCTGCTGGCTGCAAGGCAGGGCAGCATGGCAAAAGGACATGTCAGAGGAGAAACAGTCCATGGCAGGGTAGGCAGGCAGTGAGCTGCCTCCCTCTTTCCCTTTTATCCCTTCCAGGCTACAAACCTAATGGTTGATGCCACCCACACCCAGGTGGGGCTTCCCATTACCCCTACTCAGAACAGTGCTAACCAATCTGTAGACTAATCCAGTCATCACACTGTTACTCCACATGTTCTAGATCCAGCCACCTCCAAAAATTCCCATCTTTGTGCGTATGAGGCTTTTGTGAACATCTAGACAAAAATCGTAACACTGCCCTCTCCTGTGTATAGAGCTTCCTGGACTTCTGACCGCTCTCTCCTGGTCTCTCCTTGAAATCTTCAGTTTTCTTACTAATACGCAATGCATTAGAAACCACTGGTCCTTTGCAATTTAAAAATGCAGGTCAGTTATAAGAAGTTGATAAGCAACAATGTGATTTTTCTCCCCATATGATGGCTAGGTACTGAAGTACATAGATCCTGAATAGGGGCAGGCATGAGTCAGGGTGGAGACTTACACTGATTTACCATGGAACCCATAGTTCCTAAAATACACAGAAGAGCTTCTTCATACCCCAAGGTCTGGCTCACAATCAATCTTCCAAAAGATCTGACCATGGTGTACATGCCTGTAATCCCAGCACTCGGAAGGCTGAGGCAGGAGGATTACCACAAGTTTGAGGCCAACATGCTACATTGTGAGCGGAAGGTGGGCTGCAGACCTGCCAGGAAGGGTGTAGGGTCTCCCAGCTGCGCCAGCCCCGGGGCCGTCAGAGGGAGGGCTCCCAGGTGCCATGCCAGGCCTCCCCAGACACCTGCCACACTTCCTCGGTCACAGGCATGTTGTGGCAGGGGGGCGCCAGAGTGATGAACACAGACGAGGTGACTGTCTCGAGGCCATTGCTCCAGGTCCTGAGATCTCAAATCCTGGAGGAGCTAAGGTTCTGTAGGTCCCGGGAAGCCTGCTGCAAGTGCCCTGGCCAGCCGACCAGACCTGGACAGCAAGGACACCGTGGGCAACCTGGACCTCACCCCGCCACCTCCGCCGCCCTCTGCGGCCTGCCTGTGCCCGCACCCAGTGCCATCCGGCCTGCTGGGGTGTCACTCACCTCGAACCTGGAGCAGGAGCAGCTGCACCTGCACCTGCTGCCACCCCAGGCCCCAGCCAAGCCCCCACCCATCCATCGCAGGCCCTCAGAGTCGAGGAGGAATGAGATCCATGGGATCGGTAAGATGGCGGTGCACAAGGTGGAGGCCGCCATCTCGGACCAGAAAAGATGGGCTCTCCCGATGACCATTATTCCAGTGAGGAGGGGGTTTTGTCAGGGGCACGTCATCAACAGGAAGTGAGAGACCAGCAGGTGGGGCTGATGCCTTTGGGGAAGAAGAAAGCGGAAGAGACAGCCCGCCCACACCATCTTTTTTGAGGGGCTTTTGTCCGCCATCTTTAGCGTGCTCAGGGGCCCAACACTCGCCTGAGTTTGGGCTGGAAACTCCTCGGATGCCTTTATGACATGAAGACCCTTTACTAAGGCAGCCTGTACCGGCCGTTCTTGACTTAAGAGATTGCCCATCATAGGGGTCCTTACCCGCAGCTTCAATATTTACACAGTATACGCGAGCCCCTGATCAGGCACCATCTGTTGTTGTCCGTGAACAGCCTCGCGGAACAAGGTTTGGGAGCTCGGACCGGGAGAGTAAGGCCTCAGAGTCACCAAGCAGACTCCAGGGAGGTTTCTGGAACGCTTCCTCTTTATTCAGGAAATGCACAGATTTATATAGGGAACCACGGGGGAGGCGCATGGGAGGAGCATTTAACGTTTGGCAATATCTTATTGGCCAAGACATGGTGGAGTGATTTTTCTTGGGCGACGTGAAAGAGTCAGGGACTAGGGGCGGAGGTGTAGCCTGTTGGGCCCAGTATCTATGTACTTAAGCGAGTTAGCTCAGCCTTAGCAAGGTCTCCAGGTTACGTCAGGAGACAGGAGTGTGGCACACCTAGCCCAACCAAGGTTGAAATTCTTGACAGGCGGGAGTATTCACCTCTTTTGCCGCTGCAGAAGGCACAGCTCTTCCTCCCCGACAGGAGACCGCAGGACATTGGCACAGCTTGTCTATGGCTGTTCTCCTGCTCCTCTTGACCAATGTTGTCCAGGGTAACAGGCAGCGTGAGCTCAGGGTTCTGAGAAGGCAGTGGAAAGCTGGCCAGCTGGTACAGTAGACTAGGTACCACCACCCTGCAGCAGGCAAGGGGACAAGGTACCTTGGAGTCTTTCTGCTGGGGCTGGGGACAGAGCTTCTGAGGGCCCACAGAATGACAATCAGACAGGAAGCAGGGTGGTTGAGCTGGGCACAGACAAGAGGACTAGGGTCTTTAGGGGTCCCGGCCTCGACAAGGCTTTGCCTCTTAATCCAAACGAAGCAGAGACCAGTGGGAAGTGATGATGTGACCAGACCTGCCTTCCGGGCTGGGCTCCTCACACAGCACAGCTGCCATTCTGGGCCAGCTCAGTCCAGGTTTCGGGGGCTGGGAGGGGCTTCTGGGTATTGGGGTGCCCAGCAGCAGCTCCACAGTTGTGATAGCTGAGAATATCTCTAAGTTTGTACCTGGAGCGGGGGATCACCTTTAAAAGGATGGTAGCCACCAGAGCACTGTCCCTGTGTATAAAACCAGCATGGTTACTATTCGGGGCGTGCTAGAGCTCTCTTGCTGGGCTGAGATCCAGCTCCAGTGTGCACAGTAGAGCTGCACCTCCTGGCCTACACCTCAGCAGAGTTCCCACCAGCGCTTTTGGCCTGCCCACTCTGCCCCCAGCCAGGGCTCCACTTCGCTGACATCTGCTGTGCATCTCCTGTGAGCTGAGCTCTGGGCTGCAGGGCTGTGGGATTTGTTTCCACAGCACCAAATGTCTTGCATGTCATAGTGCTCAAGAAATAACTGAACTGGAGACTGAGGAAGGGAAATAGCTTAAGGAGAAAGCAAAACAGGCAGAAGTCTCTGTGTCCGGCAGCTTCAGAAGGAGCCCGCTCACTGACACAGAGGCTGCCGGGGGTGGCCAACTGTGTGGATGCCCTTCCAGCTCCAGCTACTTCTGGGGTGCCCCTGTCCAGGCGGGGACACAGAGGGCCCCTGCCTTTGCCCACTTTCCCCTGCTGTCAACCCTGTGTGCAAGGGGACGACAGCCCCCACGTCTGCTTGGCTTTTGAAGCACAGTCATTTTTAAGTTAAATTTATTTTTGACTGACAGGTAAAGGCATAAAAATTGTCCATACTTATGCGGTGCCAAGTGGCATTCTAACATTGTGCAGCCTATAAATCAGATTCTAAGCATCCACCTCATTCATTCTTTTGATGAAAACACCCAAATGTTTCCTTCTACCACTGTGGAACGTGTGGGACATTTTCCTAGTTAGCTGCACCCTACTGTGCACTATTAGCATGCCAGGACCCCCCCAAGCCATCTGCTCTGATCGATGCCGCAGTCCCCCAGCCTCTCGTAACTGCCATTCCTCTCTCCATGTCTGTGAAGGTAACTGTTTTAGATCCAGTGTCTCAGTGGGGTCATGTGGTATTTGTCTTTTGAAGCTCATTTCACTTTATTTCCATAAAGGACCCCAATTGTACTCATGTCCCAAATGACACAATTTTGTTCTTTCTGTGCTGAATGCCGTGCCATTGCATACATAGTGATGGTTAGGGTTGATGGCATCAATTTGATTGGCTCAGGAGCCACCAGGGGTTTGGGGGACACATTTCTGGGTGTGTCTGGTAGGTCATGGAGGCGTGACCTTGGGTGCTGTATCTGGTGCCTGGCCCCTTTCTCTGTGGCTCTGTTACCCTGCTCTGCTCTCCAGCCACCATGAGCTAAGCAGCTTCTCCATGATGTTTTTCTGCCTTGAGACCAAGCAGACCATGGACTAAATCCCCTTAAAACATGAGCCAAATTAAACCTCTTTTCAAGTTGGGTGTTGTATATTATATCCCACAGCAAGAAAGCTCACACACACATACACACACACACGCACATTCACATTTTGAATCCATTTATCAGTTGATGGACATGTAGGTTATTTCCATTCCTTGGCTGTTAATGAGTATCGCCACAATAACATGGGAGTGCAAATGCCTCTTCCACATACCGGTTTCATTTCCTTTAGATACATGCCCAGCAGTGGGATTTCTGGGTCATGTGGTCGTCCTGTTCAGTTTTCTGAGAAACATCCATGCTAGTTTGCACAGTGGCTATATTGTTTCGCATTCCCAACTCACTCCATCTCCTTGCCAGTACTGGTCACCTTTCGTCCTTTCTAACTGGAGTGATATGAAACCACCCTTCAGTTTCTGTCTGCATTTCTTCATGACTAGTGATGGTTACCATTTTGTCTTACAGCTTTGGCCACTTGTGTATTTTTTGGAGAAATATCTATCACAGTCTAATACCCTTGTTAAAATTTGATTATTTTTTACTGTGGAGTTTTTTGAGTTCCTCACATATTCAGGATATTAATTACTTGTCAAATGAATAATTTGCAAACACTTTCTCCCATCTTTAGGTTATCTCTTCACTATGTTGTTCATTTCCTTCACTCTGCAGAAGTTTGGTGTAATCTCATTTCTCTGTTTTATCTTTTGCTTCTGTTTTTTCTTTTTATCTTATTCCCATGCCAAAGTCCCAAAGTGTTTCCCTGATGTTTTCTCCTAGTACTCTCATTATTTCTGGGCTAGTTGCTTGTCTTGTCTTATTCTACTCCAGGTCCACCTTTAAACAGATTCGATTTTGAGATCACAAAAATTAAGAAAATATTTAGCAGATGGCATAGGATTGCAGCCTAACTTACATGACAAAACTTTAAGAATCTCTCTAATTCATTTTCAGTTGGTTTTTGTGACTAGTGAACAACAGTGGTTTGATTTCGTTCTTCCGCCTATGGATACCGGGTTTCCCAGCACCATTTACTGGAAAGACTGTCCTTTCTTTCTTCAGTGCGTATTCTTAGCACCTCTATCAAAAGTCGGTTGACTGTCAATGTGTGGTCCCCTTTCAGGGTCTTCACTCTGCTCTGTTGGTGTTTTGTGCCCTTATTCTGCTATTTTGCTTACTACAGCTTCATAATGTGTGTTTTGAAGTTGGGTTGTACAACCCTTCCTGCCTTGTCCGTTTTGCTCGAGAGTGTTCTGGCTAATTGGAATTACTTTGTGTAGAGTCTCTGATCACCTGGTGTTCATTTCATCTCCTCAGCAGTTTTTACTGCTTAAATCTTCAATATGTTTCTGGGCTGAGCAGCTGTGCTCTGTGACTCTTAATGAGAGAGGTCCCTCAGGTGGCCTGACCGAGTCCTGTCACCCATGGTGCCCTGTGGGTGTGGATCCTGGGGGCATGGGCAGTGCCAGGGAGGGGGAAGGTCAGAGGGACCCAGTCCAGGCCCCGCCTTTCCCCTTTCCCTCCCCTCCTCCTGCTCCTCCTCCTCCTCCTCCATCTCTTCCTCCTCCTCCGCGTTTCATCACCCCTCCTGCCTCCCCTCATTAGGTTTGAGTCAGTGCAGTCCCTTCGAGAGCTTTAAGCATAGAAGTAACATAATTTAACTTGTCTTTCACTGAGTAAAAAGCTGGACAGTGATTAGCATGTAAGGGTTGAACTTCCATCCCACCTCTTTCCACAGCAGGCCTCCGACCAACTTGAATTCTCAGCAAAATAGGGGTAACAGCTCTGCCTCCTCATGGGGCCAGGATTCTTGGGGTCTGGATTATTGGCGTTGGATCAGGGAGGATAACACACTTCACCCATAAGCAAAGTCCAACGGTGCAAAGATGTCTGTTATCTCTTCGGAATAATTATTAGCCTGGAACTTTGGAAAGGCTTAACATTAAGGCAGAATCCACTAAGTACCAAGGGGGAAGAACACATCCAGCATACATGGCCTTAGGTCCAGTTCCATACCTGTCCCAGGGACTCTGGCAGCAGGACAGGGGACGGCTCTGGGGAGAGGACAGGTGTCACTCAGGCTCGGTTTGCAGATTTGAGCACTTCCCTGGGGAGCCTGTGGGGATGGCAGGGAAGTCGGCTTCCTGCACCATTGCTCTGAAGCCTGAGCCTTGATTATGTCTTGTTAATACGACCCCTTCAGAAACTTCACCTGGCCCTCGGCTGTTTTGGGTGACTGCTTCCGTGTGCCTAAACCCTGACGGTGGCAGTGGGATGGTCCCTTTGACGGTTAGAACATGGATATATGAGGGTGTTTGAAGCTTCATTTTCCAAAGTGGCTAATGAAAATGTTATAATCACGCAGAAGATAAATTCCTTAGTTGGAAAGCTCTGTGTCCCTTACTGTATTTAAATTTAGTAATTCAGAAAGCTCCTGATACATGAGCTCATTTCTTCTGCACATGGGCAAGACTGCGTGAACCTATTTGATCTGTGACATCGAAAATTCTGTGTAAATGCATGTGAAAGTGACAAATTATGTAGGTTTCTCCAGCTGATGTTTTTCTCTTGGCTCAATATTGTTGGAGCAAAATTTGGTGACTATTATGGAAACCCCAGATTTGATTAAGGGTTACTATCAATTATTTGAAATGCATTAGTACTCGATTCAGTAAACTTTATTATTTGCCCCCAGTGTGTTGTTCAGATCTTTCAGTATAAATAAAGTTTTCTAAAATTTATTTTAGGTTTCGAAACTAACCTCAACCTGACCAGCCAGGATGATGCCAGTATATCAGAAATGGCTTCAGAGACTCAAGATAGAAATGCAAACAGCCACGGGATTCAATTTTCAAATTCACTGTCTGGTGCTATAACTGCTGAAAATGGAAATTCTCTCTCCAACGGTAAGCACTTTTACATCAGAGGTAAATGCACACAAGTTCAAAGCTGTGTCCCCCTCCCAGCAAGAACAGATTTAAATTATAAACTACCTGGAAAATAAAACATAAACTGAGAAACTCCATGAGGGGATTATGGTCAGAATGCTAGGGTGTATGTTGGGAATTAGGATTTCATTCACTATGTGGAGAATTTTCAGATTTTTTGCAATATTGCTCCATGAGAACTGGCGTACAATTAGTCATGCACTGAGAAGCAAGACGAGCTGGACATTCTTCCAACATTGTTTAATTAAAAAATATTTCCCATAACTAAGAAATGTGGAGGAAATAATACTGAAGGAATGGTAAATGCCAAACTGCTTGTAGTTTGTTTTTGTTTTTCTTTCAAGGGCATCAATGAGTATATCATTTAGAACTTAGCTTGACTGTACGTGTCCAAAACTCTGTAAATAATTATTTTCTCTTGTATATAAAAGAACTGTGGCAAAAAATATCAAACCAACCTTGCCATAAAAAGAAGTTCAAAAGAAGGAACAAGTATTTTTCTGTAGTCTGGTTAGCTGTGCTAGAGAGGCATCAGCTCTCTGGGCCACCAGGAATGAACTGCTGAGCTGCAGCAGAGTTGCCAGCACTCCAGGGACACTGGGGACTCACAGAGGGCACCCAAGGAGCTCTGGGACCCTTACCACCTTTCGGGATCACAGGGTAGGCACCCAGTCCAGGCCCGGGGGTGCAGCTGTGAAGTGTCCACCCCGAACCAGGGCACAGCCCAGCTGGGAATTACACCACCTCCGAGTTGGGCTATGGCATCCTGGAATGGCAGGGTCCCCGTGTGCTTGGGATAAACACACATAGATCTGTCCTCAGGGCAGTACCCACAGCCCAGGGTTCAAGGTATCCTCACAAACCATTTCTCCCAAACAAGGCCTTTCACACAACCAAAAATAACAAGACACATGCACACACAATCACTGCTTCTTGTCAACTACAGCAGTCAACTGTAGGACAGCCATGGTCACTGAAAAGATTGTAGATCAATGACATACAGCATAAAAGAATGTATGCTCACCCTTCCCGAACAGATAATAGACTTGTAGCAGACGTGGAGACTCCACAAATGCTACCAAATGGAAACTCTGAAATTGAAAACCAGTAATAGAATGAGACAGTTCTTTACAATGAAACAAAAACATCCAGGAAGTGGAGGACTGAAGTGGAAGGGCGAACAGGAATTCTAGAAAACGGTCCAGAGGCATGAAGAACATAGTGAGAAGGATTACTAGAATCTTAGGGAAAGAGGAGAGCACATCTGTGTAGAAAGCTGACGTGGTGAGAAGTTCCCACACTAACTAGAGAATCAAGAAGCAGAAAGAGCGCATGCCTATTATGCCAGCACTCTGGGAGCCTGAGGCAGGAGGAGTGGGAATTGGAACCCAGCCTGGAAAATTTAGCAACTTAGCGAGATCCTGTCTCAAAACAAAAAGGGCTGGGGAGATAGCTCAGTGTGAAGGCCTTGGGTTCAATTACCAGTACTGCCAGAAAAAAGAGAAGAAGGGGAGGGAAAGGAGGGAAGAAAGAAGGGAGACAAATACAAGAAAAATACACCTGAAAATAAACTTTTCAAATTACCTTAAGCTTTAAAGCTTCACATAGTGCGACTCGGCATCAAAGGCAATGGTAACACAATGCTTCAAGGACTACAGTGTCTGAAATATAGTGCCCAACGAGTAGCTATGAAGAAAACAGAGCTTGCAAATATCAGGAAACAGAGTGATTAGTCATGCGTCTGGGGCCTAAGAATCACACCTCTCAGTAACCAGTGGACTCGAGAAATCTCACAAAATAAATTGAAGGGAACACAGGGATGTCTGTGCAGGCGACAACCTGGGGCCTTGGCCAGTGTCTTCGTGAGTAGAAATGTGGGCCTCTGACGGTTGCAGCATGAGAGAAGAGAGGCTGCGCATCAGCATTAACAGTGCTACGACGCTAGACAATGAAACCGAACTCCAGTGAAGTGGAAGGAAAGCTGTAATAACATTAAGAATATAATTTATTGAAACACAGATGGGCAAAGCATCAGTTTTGTTTTTTGAGCAAAACTATCCTTGAAAACTTTTTTGGGGGCCCGGGGGATTTAGCTCAATGGTTCCGGTGCCTGCTTTGCAAGCGCAGGGACCCAAGTTGGATCTGTGGTACCAAAAAGAACCAACCAACCAACCAAACAAACCAAAAAAAACTATTCTTGAAAGCATTAATAGAACTGATGATCATTTTGCAAAAGTAAGGGGGGAAGATATCAAATGTTAGGCATAGAACAGTGACACTGGATGGGACATGCAGAAATTTAAAAATTATATTCATATTCATAGAATGTGAGAATAGTTTTTTGCCAAATATAATTGTAAATTTACTGAAAATCTTTCTCAAAAAATATAGAACTTACCAAAGTAAAGTAGGAAAGCTAAATACTGCTCCAATCATTAAATTAATTTAATGTGTAGCTGGAATACCTTCGTACAGGAAAAGTCTTCTGGTTTGTCCACTTAATTCTCCCAAAGTTCTGAGGAAGAAATAACATCAGTGCTGTACCAACATGCTGGGAGAAACAGAAGTCTGGCTGACATCAAGAGCCACTTCGTTTGTGACAGAGTTGTCTTCTAGGGTTTTGGGAGAAGAAACCATTGCTGTCCAGGTAGGGCAGGGCAGGAAGCTTCCCCTACCTCAGGATCCACACAAACGCACACCCCAAAACTCTCTTGTAGATTCTAGGTCTAAATACCAAATGCAAAATAATAAATTTCTAAAAGAAAATGTATCTCAGCAAAAGGAAAAGAAAGGGCTTCTCAGAGGACTGAATAAGGTGTGGCCAGACACAAACGGGAAGCCCTGAGCCAGGTGAAAATACTTTCTAAGACATCAACCAACATTAGGTCATAGTCGGAGAAGACCTGAATTAAAAGCAAAAGGCAGCAGAAGACAGGAACAAGAGTAACTGTGACACTGTCAGCGGGGGTCAACTGCCTTGCCAAGGGGCCAGGCACCCTGAGGAGTCACAGATGGCCAGGGAGGGATGAGCTCTGAGAACCAACTCCCACCAAGTAGGGGCAGAGATCCCCCACCCAGGAGGCAGTCAGGTCTTGGAGTGAAACTGCTGGGCTTCCTGTCCCTGATGACGCTATCTCTTAATTTGTGTGGCGGTGACAACCCCACAATGGAAAACCAAGCGAAAAATGAGAGAGGGAGGAAGGGAAGGGGCACAGAGGAGGGAACTTCCCTTCTCCAAGATGCTTCATTTTCTCTGTGTTTTCAGTGAAAAGAAAAGTTACATCTTGGGAAAATGATCCCAGAACAGTCCGTTCAGAAAGCTCAGCCTTACTCTATAAGTGAAATCAAAGCCCCAAACCAACGAAACAAACAAAAGCCCTCCAGACCAAAATGGAAATGTTTGTGGCAAACTCTCCTTGAAATTCATAGTATAAAAATCAGTCTTTGGGAACGCCAGGTCTTTGAACTTCAGTGTGCAACAAGAAGAATGTGCCCAAACGCTGGAATGCAGATTTACACATTCTTCTTTAAATGCTTACAGGGTCTGGATCTTAAAGTACAGCAGGTTCTGTGCTGTCATTCACTGATGATGACTTGAAAATCTTGAGAGTTTCGTGCACAGGTGGGAAATTACTGCAGTGCGAGGTCCCGCCTTTCACAGCACTGTGACACATTTTGTGAGCACCATGAATTTCTGGGTGCCTGGAGCTTCCCCCAGTGATTAAAATCTCCATGCCCAGGACACCGGGGTGTGAGGGCCTCCCTGACAGAACAGTGCCTCATGTCCGGAAGGAGCCGGTGAGCGCTCTGCAGAGCACAGGGGGAGGCCTGAATTTCGGCAGTGGAACAAATGTGACAGGCACTGCCCGCAGGGGTGCAGGACCAGGACGGCACCAAGGCCATCACCAGCTCACCGTGGCCTTCCTAAATGGAGACACAGGATGACCGGAAACTTGACGTTCAAGGCGAACCAGAGACTGGCCTTCCCTAGAGAACGCTCCGCTTCAGCTACCTCTGCATTCCAGAAATAATGATCTGTTTGTTCCTTTGCTGAAATGTAGTTATGTGTGGGTAATTACTGCTATCACTTACTTTAATTGCCATCCTTCCACGATGCGAACACAGACTTGGATCTTTTTTTGTGTACTTAATTATTCCCCGGACTTGTGGTTATTTATCTTCAGATTAGAGAGTGATTTTTAGTTGTTTAACTATAGCAAACAAAATATTGTGAATATACAGATGCTTATCTTGTAGAGAGATGGAGAGATAAGAATTCCCAACAAGGACATTTCATCATCTGCATGATTCCCTGTCTTGCCACTCAGCAAATGTACATTTTTATTCTCGAGCAGCAGGAAAATGATGATTAATGGAGCAGAGGCGTTGGGCCTGAGTTGCCCTTCGGCTGCAGTCCCTGGTTCCCGTGCGTGGTGTCACCCTCTTCTCCCCGCACAGGAAGGCTCACGAAGGCAAAGGGCTGTGCGGCCCTGCAGGGCTAGGAGCACTGTCCTCTGCAGGACCCTGAGCCCAGACCTCCACGGGCCAGGCCTGGAGGTAAACCCACACCGCTGCCCCACAAACTGCAGGTGGGCACCCACAGCGTGCGTAAACAAACTGTCTGCCGGCTCCATGTCCATGGGAATTGTGCTGGGTCCTTGGAAACTGTACTGCTGTCATCTGACTTCAAAGCTCGAAGGCCAGAAGAATAAGCAGCAGCCTTCCCCGGACGTGCTGGGATACTTTGCAGTTGGCTGTTTTGAGCAGTGGATGCCGACAAAGAAAGCAGCCCCAGGCACCTGTGAGCGCTGCTCCTCTTCCCCATGGGCAGCATTTTGAAGTCAGGTTAAGTCACATCTACTTTGGGCCATGCTTAATTGAATTTTCTCCGCTCTTCAGTGTTGTACCAGTTAGAAATGGATGGATTGAGGGGACAGCTTGCTGTTTTTCAGCAATGTGACGTTGTTCTTGGGGCTTAAGGAGTCCTCCCCTTGGGTCCAGTCCCCTGGTCTGACTGTTGATTGCTTAACCTCTCCGCCTTCAGTTTTCTTGTCTTAAAAAAGGATGTGATTTAAAAATCCATCTTGCAGGTTGCCCTGGGAATTTTGCATGATGGCACTGGTACAATGTTAGCACGCAGAGAATGCTACCTGCACACAGTTACAAAATCATAAAGGGTTTTAGAGTGCCAAGATCCGTGCAGATTTTTCCAGTAGAAACAGAAACCGTAGGCAATGGACAAATGAAGTAGAAGGTAATGTATTCTCTGAGACCATACAGGGAGGCAGCCTGTATGCCCACCATCAGGTAAATGAGTAAAAAAATGTGTTTACATACAATGGAGTATTACTGTGCCACGAAGAAGGATAAACTTGGGTCATTTGGAGGGAAATGGTCACACCTTGAGACCGTCATATCAAGTGACATGAATCAGAACACAAGCCTAAGTATCATGTGGTTTCTCTGATGTAAGAAACTCAACGTATCAGTAAATTAAGAGGAAACTACAAGAAGGATAACAGGAAACTGGGAGCCAGGCCTTTTATAAAAGGAAAGGAGCTGGGGAAAGAACTGAAAAAGAATGAAGAGGTGCCATGTGCAGGCGCCGGCTCTGCGTGATGGACGTAATCATCGTGTACTGCAATGGGCTGATGAAAATGAAAGCAAAAGGCAGCAGGGGTCAGCGCTGGCACCTGAGTTGGTAGGATGTCTTCCCACACCCCGAACACAGTGCTGGTCCCACTGAGCAGGAGGGGATGAGGCCCGGAGTCGGGTAACCACTCTTTAGGAACCTCTGCAGTCTTGTGTCCCAAACAAGAAGAGCACCTGAGGGCCCCTGGGTCCAGAGCCACAAAGCAAGCGAGGCCCCTAGGGCGTGGGACAGAGGGCGTGGGGCTCTGGCAGATGGCAGAGCTCAGAGGAGGCTGTTGGGCGGAGCTGTGGTTCAGAAATCGAGGGTAGATCACCATGGAAACAGTGCTGAGGACACTCGGGCTCACTCAGGACTCTGGGCACAGTCACGGGAGAGGCAGGACTTTGAGCTGAGCTGGAGGGGGCAGCTCGCAGCATCAGGACGCACTTCCAGGGTGAGGAGGGCCCGAGAGCAGGGCCACGCTGGGCAGCAAACAGAAATCACTCACGGAGAGAGACAGGGAGAGGACAAGGCCAGCAGGTGACAAGGACCAGAGTGCGGAGCCCCGTTCCTGGGAGCGCAGAGGACCAGCCAGGACGAGGGCCCTCGGCAGTGGAGAGGACCCTGACAACTGAGCTTGTGTTCAGACTGAAGCACAGGGAGACGAACTTCTAAGGTCTACCTGGTCTCCTCCACTTCAGAGGCCTTCAGTGGATGCGCAGAGCCCGATGCAGGCTTCACTTCATCGCCGAGTCAGGAAGCCCTTTAGAAATCACAGGGCGCTCTGGGGACCAGAGCCACCTGGGTGTCCTGAAGCCACTCATTTCTCTTGCTGTCCCTGGGCCAGGGCTCGTTCACCCGACTCTGTGATCAGTTCCCCTGCCAAGAGAAGAGCTCAACACCTTCCCCTCTCGCCTGGGTCCTGCCCCCATCTTCCTGTCCCCGTTGTGCAGGGTCCCAGCGGGTCCCAGGAGCGGTCTGCGCGAGGTCTGTGCTGCATGTAGCTCCGCTCCAGGGCACTCCTTCCCCTATCCCCCGAGTGCCTTCCTTGGCGCCTGGCTGCTGCTCTGAAAAGATGCTAGAGGGTGAGACACACAGTCCCCATCTAACTGGACGCTGGGCCGGGGCAGGCCGCCTTGCGGGTGTGCGAGAGGCCGCTGGCCCTGCTTACCCTGCGGTTTCCCGCGGTGCCGGTGGTAGCGCTGCACCGGTACCCAGGTGGGAGGCTGGGCTCAGGGAGTCAGCGCGGTCCGGTTAGGATGCCTGCCGCTGGCTCCCGCACAGAGTGGGGACTGGCTGGTTTCTGGGGTTTTTCAAGAAACAAGAAAACATAGGCAGAATGCGATCGAGACACAGAGAGTACCAAGTTTGGGTGGATGTGGCACTCCACTTTGTATTCTCTTTTACATTAAGCCTGAAACTTCTGTGAAAGGATGGAGTCCTTGTTGTTTTGGTAGGTAACGGAAGTTACTGCAATCTTCCGTGCACGTATTGAATTTTCCGTAATATGAACACACTCCTACCTTCTGGGCACTTAGATAATTTCTTCTTACTTTTCTATGCACATTTATTCATTTTTAAAAATCTGAGAGTGGGCCTTTTATTTTGATTTGTAGGGTGTTTTAAGAATAAGAAAGCCTTCCATTCCCTGTCTTAAACTCTCTGAGTCGTTCTTTGTAAATGTGCCTTTCATTTAATGGTATTTTCGCGCCTGTGGGATTCTGCATCTCCATGAGAAGACCCCGCCCACTTCTCCAGCAGTGCGTGCCCAATGTCCTTGTCCAGGGACACTGTCCGCTCCTCCAACCCCCGGGGCCTGCCCCGCACTCCCCCGCCCCAGGCTGGGCTGTGAAAGCTCTCGGGGAGAGGCCGGGCCCCACAGTCCCTTCCCAGGGGACGCCAGGGCTGCTGTCCCTCTCCACTCCAGCGCTTCCTGAAGCCCCTTCTGAGCTGCTCCGTTGCGTTTCTTCGTTAGTATTTCCTCTCTTCCACCAGCGCACTTCCTCCTCCGCTCCATGGAGCCATGACAATACTTTGTATTTCCTTCTTCTGTTGTGAACTTAACATTCAATTAGTGTTCACTGGTGTTTCCACCCGCGAAACACAGCAGTGCTCGCTACTGCGGTCGGGAGGAAGGTTATGCACCAGGCAGAGTCGGCCCACCTTGACCCTGCTGTGTGCACCCCTAGGTCTCGCTGAGGAGGACGGGTACTCGCGGGTGTGTGTGAGCGGCACAGGGACCTCGACGTTCCAGAGACACCGGGAGAGTCACAGCACTCAGGTAAGGGCCGCGTCCGCCGCTTGGGCTGTGGCTGACGTCCAGAGCTGTGAGGGGTCTCCTTCCTCGTCTGGAGCACATGGCTGTTCCCATGCTGCCTGAGGTCCTCCAACTCAGTGTCCTTCCCCGCTGGCTCCACTTCTGCTTGTTTCAAAAAGATAATAGCCAGCACAACTAAAAATTAACAGATGCTCCATACTGCTTACCGCACACAACGTATATGTCATGGTTTCGAGTTGCTCTCGGTGGCAGTGGTGATATAAAGCCCACTGGGGATATTCATGTGTTTTCTGCTGTTGACTTTGGCTGAGAAAGAAGAGTGGAAGTGACCACAACAGTGAAATAAACCTTGCAGTGCCCTGCAGCTACTGTGGAGTCTCTGTCAGCACCTCCGAGTTCCTTGCACCTTCATTTCATTTCAGAGAGAGCCGGTGCAGGGAGCGCTCAGGTCAAATGAGGGCGTAGGTCGCAGAATCTTCCCGTGTGTGTAGACGTGGTGTCGAACTCACTGTGCTTATTTAGCCTCTGACATTTCACCAAGGTAAAGGAGATTATTCAAGACAAAAAATGACGTTGGTGGTTATGGTTCCTATCTAGATGTCCCTCCGAGCCTGACTGGGTTGAGAGGTGCTATCTTTCTGGGCTCATGAGTTCACAGGGAGGAGGTGAGTCCATTTGGAAGAGGGGACCACTGGGAGTCTGACCCAGAAGGGTCTTTCCCTCCCCAGCTCCTCCCTCCATGTCCACTTCCGGCTGTCATGAGGTGAGCAGCTGTCCTCCGCCTGGCCCCCAACCAGGCTCTCTGCTGGGCCAGGCCACTCATGCCCGACCTGAAACTTCTAAACTGTGGGCAAAGTAGACTCCTCCTCCTTTGAGCTGTGGGCCTTGGGTATTCTGTCCCCAGGAAGAGAAACTCATTAATGCACTAGGAAACTCACTAATGCAGTAGCTTTTTCATAGAAAGAGTAAGAATTTCTGTAATCGAATTTTGTGCTCTTTTCTTTGTGTGCTGTATTTTTTATTTCATTAGTACATGTGTGTAGTACAAGAAGGCTACATTCGTCGTGGGGAGTGGGGACATGTACATAACACAGCTTGCTTCTTCTTTAATCCCCTCTGTACCCACCTCCCTCCCTCAGTCTCTAAATCCCTTTTCCATTCTTCCTATTATTTTGAGTTCCTGTTGATGAACATAAGTCTGCATTCATCATGGGTATTGGTCCATGTAAGCACGTCAATCTGATACTTCCCTTTCCTCTCCCCACCTCCCCTCACCCTTATTCTCCTGGACCCCTTTCCATTTGCGAAAGATCTCTCTCCTTGTTTCCTTCTATCATTGCTGTTATTTTTTTAAAATGCTCTTTTAATTACCTTCTAAAAGCATAATATGCCTCATTCTAGGAGGTGCACAAACCAACAGTTATACACACTTTATTGTCAGTACATTAAAATGTTATTGCTTTGGTGACAAAGTTCTTATATAGCATTAGAGTACAATTTTATTATGTCATACATCGGCATGAAAATACCTTTAAAATTCAGCCATAGATGCAGGTGCTTGTACAAAATCAACTCACCAGCGTGTGATAGCTTCCACTGAAATATCTGGAATTATGTCAGTGTGGCCACATTATCAGCTGAGGTTTTTCTAAATAACATTGATGAGGTAGTGAGAAAAATCAATAATTTAAACCTTAACAATAAATCTTACAGAAGGCAATCTGCTGAAGTCACTGGCACTGATACGTTGGCACAGAAAGAGGAGGAAAGTGCCCATTGGTGTAATGACAGATCACCCCATCTCCTGTCTGTCGCACGGGGATGCAGCTCCTATATCTGGTCAGCACTACAGGCACTTGGGCTGCTGCTGGTCCAGGGGAACCTCCTTGTAGCCAACCCTGGTCTGGGGATGCCATAGAGGGGGATTCCCTGCTTCTGAGCACAAGGGCAGCCCCCTGGCTCCCTCTGCCGCTGCTCTGTGGCTCACAGGGAGAGGGGCCATTGAGAAAGAGGGTTATAAAACAGGCATCTCTGGAACCGCTTATGGATTTGTCTGAGAAGGAAGGAGAGAAGGGAGAAGCCACCAGGAATCATTCCCATTTCCGGTGTCCCAGGGGGACTTGTTTTCAAACACAGACATCCCCGAGGAAGCAGAAGTCACTTTATAGTACTTTTCTCCCCCAAGGAAATGGTAAACCATGCTCCTTTTCTCCCATGCAAGTTGTGGGTGCTCAAAAGCTGGGGCAGATTCCCTCACCCTAGAAGCTGAGCTCTGTGGCACTGCTGTGCTGGTCACACGTCTCCCAGGATTGGCCCCTGATGTGACTCTGTGGGCGGTGCGGACACGGAAAGGCAGGCTGCACTCTGGACCCCTCCAATACACATAGCACAGCAGCGATTCTGTGAAATTGGCCCTGGGCCCGGGGCATGGCTGGCTTCTCGCAGGGAAATCAAATACTGCTTGAGCCAGAAGCGAAATCCCTCTCAAGAATGTCTTTGTCTTAATTACCATCATGGGTGATTTAATGATATCCCTTTACCGGAGATAAAATGTCTGGGCATTCTCATAGATAAAGAAAAGTGGGAGAGCCAGAGGGGCTGGCTGGGATCATGTGGGAAGTGTGCCAAGTTGGGCTGGAGTAGACGGCACCACCAAGACCACGCATTCTGCTCCTGACCCAAGCTCACTGCAGCCCATTGACAGGTGTGGAGGAGCCATAACAGTTAAGGAATTTTTGGTTCAAAGATAAGATAAAAGTCTCAAGTAGCCTTAAGCAGTAGACACTTGTAATTTGTTTTTGTTGGCGTCTGGTCTGGCTTTGAAATTCTTTGCCCACCACAGTGAACGTGAAGGGGAAGAGTTCCTCCCCGCTCCTCCCTCCTCTCCTCTGACAGCTCCCCAGCCTCCGCGGGGCTCCGTGGGTCTGTTTATCATGTGTGTGGAGTGAGGGCCGTAAAATGCAAGGATGCAAAGAATCCCCCATGGCCCTTGGGAGACCTCTACGGCATCCCTCTGGGTTTTCTTCAACCTCTGGGTTCTTCCCCCAGTGGAGCAGAGTTTCCAAGAAGGAGCGCTGCCCACCCCATCTCCAGACTGTTCCCTCTTCTGGCCATAAATCTTTGCCTCCCAGGAAACCCACTCCACCCCTAGCTAGCGACGCCCAGAGTACACTGCTGCTGCTGCTTGCAAATAAGAATTTTGACTGACACACCAACTTAATTGCTGTCATCCATAAAATCCATTTTACATCCGCAAGTGTGGTTTTTTACACTAAGTCCACAACAAGCTCTTTATTGGTTCTTAATACAGATGCCAAATCCTTTCTAATAGAGACACAGCCTAAGATACAAAATATAGAAAATGTGGTTTATGTTGTGCTCCATCATAATTATTTATTAACTTGCAAATATAATGGCTTTACATAAAAGGAGTAAAAGTTAATTTCACTGAAATTAGCAGAGCACAGTGAAAGCTGTGACACTGGCTCTATCTTGAAAGTAGCCACGTTGACTGACACCTCCCTCACACAGAAGCTCGGTTTGTACACCCTGGGGTCCTGGGGTGAATGGACAGAGAGGACGGGACAGCTTGGGCTCTGCACCCTGGCCCCAGGGGGGAGGTTGGTGGACTCGAACTTGGAGTTTCGCAGCTTAGGGGAGTTTGGCGTTAGCATTTACACCAGGGACACCGCCTTCCCCGTGTAGGTCTTAGGAGACTCGAATGGTTTCCTCGAAGCTGTGTGCCGGGCAGGGCGCGGCCCCCAGACTTCGGGGAGGAAAGGCACAGCCAGCCCTGGAGTGCTGCTGTCTGCCAGCGGGCATCACCGAGAGCTGCTGAGCCCCACCCCGCACGCTGGGCCCCTGGTGGGCGTGGGGTGCAGACAGCACGCAGCGGAAGGCGAACAAAGAGGAGCAGAGCACGCACGCTGGCGGGGGCACTGCGGCAGGCTCGCCCGCTCAGGGCTCGTCGCTGGCCACCGGGAAGGAAGATGGCTCCTTTCTCTTTACTTGGTCTTTCAACCTTACCCACTCTCTTTGCACTCTTTTATTCCTCCTAGCTGCCTGCTTCCACAATAATATTATGAATTTTCATTTTCATTATGGCCATTTATTCTATTTCTTACCAAAAACCATTTCTTTGGGTTTTTCTAAAGAACAGAAATTATCCAGGTTTGGCAGTACATGCACTTCTAGAAGGCTGAGGCAGGAGGATTTGCAAGTTAGCATTTGGTCCTAACAACTCAGCAAGACCCTGTCAACCCTTAGTCACACACACACACACACAC
>NW_022900918.1:40963510-41014743 GCF_012274545.1 Fukomys damarensis
AAAAAAAAAAAAAAAAAAAGAATTCCAGATATGTTAGCACACGTGAGTGTAGAACAGAGCAATTATTTTGTGTTTTATTCAAAGAAAATGCATGTGACACACCCAGCTCCTGCCTGGGGTATTTAGAGTACTCAAAAAGCACTTGTTCTCATGATATTCCTCTGTTCTTCAGCGGCAGTGTTCTGAACACTAGTTCTGACTTTTAAGGTGTGAAGAAGACTAGATTGAATCTAGATAAAATCTAACATGTATGATTTTTTAAAAAGGATTTTACTATGGAATACTATAAACTTACAAGAAGCACACTATTAGTAAAACACCCACGCTCAATAGATCTTATTCTGCTTTATTAGCTTTAGAATTAGGATTTTGGAGAAATCAATATTGGAGGGTCGGTCTGTCTGTCTGTCTGTCTGTCTGTCTTTGGTTCGGGGTGTCCCTGAACTCCAGGGCTCTCGAGGGCTGGGATTACAGGTGTGCACCACCATGCCCGACCACACTGGAGTTCTTGATTCCTGACACCCTGGAAGTGGGTCATCAGCCTGAAGTGAAGACAATGCTCCAGGCCGTGTTTGCACACTTAACCAAGCATGCAGAGTGTCTCCATGGTCATGCAGAGCCCACCAGCACTAGCCAACTCTGTATGTGCTTTTGCATGTAAATGTGTCACTCCCAGCAGAGTACTCTGCCAATGGTCTCTGGATGCTGAGTTTTCCTCCCTCTTGGTGCTTGCTGCACCCATGTGACTTTTTATTCTGAGCATCAGCACTAGTTTTGATGTCAAAGCCTCAGATTGAGACATCAGGGCTGAGAAGGCTGCTAGCACCAAGCAGTCACTCAGGGTGTTCATCCTTCTGCAGGGATCTCACAGGGAGCAGGCAGAGGTGTGGAGGTGACACTGGCACAGCTTGGGCATGGCGGTGCCACAGCTTCAGGTGTGTGCCCCCCGTCCACACAGTGCTGCTGTCCTCTCAAGCCTGGCTGTGTCCTGGTCTCCAGACGACCTCGCTAAGTCTCCACCAGCAAAACTACAGAAGGCTGAAGATGCTCGGTGACCACATCATACACCTGTGGAGCACAGACCCAGGCATCCCACCTGCCACTCTTCTCAAAAATAAGTTTTATTGTAAAGATGACCATGGGCTCCTCATGAGCGGCACCTTCAGTTTGGCAGAGTCAGGAAGAAAACTACAAGAACGAGCTTCAAAGTCACCAGTGTCACAGGCCAGGCTACAGCGAGCATCCCTGAAAATGCTGCTCACCCGTCATCACTAGAGGCTCCCTGGAAAAGGGAGGGCCGCGTCCCGTGAGGGGAAACCCCGCTGTGGTCTTATTTGACGTTTTCTGGTGTGCAGTGTTTTGCACACGCACAGGGCTTACCCCCTGCCAATTCTTCTCCTGTCCCCGCTGCTGTGTGCAACTTTCTCAGCGATTCCAGGAACTCTACATATTCCGGATAGCGTCCCTTGCCGTTTTCAAGCATGGCAAACACTTTACTTACCACATTTCCCTGGTGACTTTAGCTAGAAGTTTATCAGTTTTATTGATCTCTTTAAAACCAGCTTTTGATTTTATTGCTTCCCTCTATTGCTCCACTTGTATTGATTTCTCTTCTCCTCTATTATTTCTTCCCTCTGCTTACCCTGGGCTTCTCCGTCTCTGGTTTCTTAGGTAGGTAGAATTAATCCTGATTTGAGGCTTTCCTTTTTCTCAAATAAAAGTACAGCGTCCTAAGTTTTCCTCTGGACTCGAAGTATCTTGTGTCCCTTTCCATTCAATTCAGTATTTTCTAGTCTCCCTTGGGGACTCACTCTGGCCAACTTAGTCACACTCCAGATGCCATACCCTGGGGCTTTCCCCATGGCCAGCTCTGGCTGATTTCTCGGGTGGCTCTTCTGCAGCCGGAATCTGTCCCGTATGTCTTCAGTTTGGTGCGTATGCTTGGCCGGGCTTACCAGGCGTAATCTCTACAGGACAGCGAGGCCTGCAAATACCCTCAGGGGGCGTCCCACTTAGTATTCGGTTCTCTGCTCTGGTTTTCTGCCTCCCTTTTCTATCAGCGACCGAGAGAAGAGCACCAGAGTCTGGAGCAAAGACTGCAGCTGTCTCTCTCTGCTGTCAGTTTTACAGCTTCTGCCTCCTGCATCCAAGAGCTCTGCCTTGGGTGCCGTTGGGGCCACCACACCTCCCTGATGAAGAGGCCCTGTTCTCATCTCGCCCATCATGATGCCCCCTTTTCCAGGGTCTCCTCTGCTGGGAGTGAGTGGCGCCGTTCCAACGTTCTCTTGATCACGGTCTGCGAGGCGCGGTCACACCTTGTAACTCGCCTCCTCTAGGTCCGGTTCTCTGTCGGACAAGTGGCATTGCTGTACTGTAGGACACAGCGTGTGTTGCTGAGTCCCCAGCCTTGTGTGGCTGTGGGCACAGCTGACTCTGGACCATTTCGCCTCATCCCTTTGTTACAAATGTGTTTCTGTGCCTGTGTTTAATGTGAGCTGCATGCAGGTGGCGTACCGATGGGTCCGGACTATGTGTGCTTACTGACTGCACTTACTGTCCGGCGTGGCTTTGCCAGCTTTATTTTGTGTTTCCTATTTGTCCTTTGTTGTTTATAGATTTGGCCTTTTTGTTTTCCTATGGCTTCTGTTTGATTATTCAAATAGCCTTTAATATTCTGTTTCAACTTACCTACTGGTATCTTGGGCGCATGTCTTTTATGTGTGTGGGGGCTGTTTTGGCGATTGTAATAGATGCATAATTAATGCAAGTCTGTTTGTGTTCAGCTGTCTTGGTCCTTGAACCCTTCCCTGTCCATTCGACCTTCTAGCTGTCACACGGTCACCTGTCTCTTGAAAATCTCCAAGACAGGGTTTTAGCTGCTGCATCCAGTTGTCACACAGGAGGAGGTGTTGGAGAAAAATAGCCTCTTATGTGCATCCCAGTACTTTCCATTTTGTAGCTTTTGGTCAGCCCTGAAGTGCTGAGTTTTCCTCTGACACCATGTTCGCCAGCTTTAAGATCTCCCTCCGGGCTTCCATGGACAGCAGGTCTTAGAGTTCTCTCAGCTTCTTCAGGCGTGTAGGGTTAATCACCCTCCACAATTTATTTGCTTTTGCTCTCTCTTCTGATCCCTCAGAGAGAAGTTTTAGTATTTCATCCAAAGTTCCAGTTGTAATCAGTAAGAAAATCAGTCTGTAGTGGGCTCACATCTTGATACAGTTTATGTGTTTATACCACTTACGTCTATAATGCTAATGCAGTCAGACGAATTCGTCTCTAGCTTTAGGGTTTGTAGTTTTGTTCTGTTCAAGAAAAGCTTTCTTACATATTAAAAAGGAAATGAGAACCTGCTGTCTGCTACAAAGATATGTCCCTGCCTATATTTTAAGATTGTTCCTCACGTGTAGGGATTTAAGTTACCCGGACTTTATTTTTTGAGGCAAGTACAAATCAGCAATGGAAATTTACATTTTTCTGAGCAGGTGGCTGTTGTTCCACATTTTTCAGCAGAGGTCACAGCTGGGACTTGTTCCTGGTGCACACTGAGTGTGCACCCTGGGTGGACTGCCCTTCACGCTCTGTGACCTTCCGGGTGGTCTTCCTCCTGCCTCCCAGCATGCTTAGTTGCCTTTGTGATGCCCTTTCGGAAACTCTGTGTCTCTTTTTATGCAGCTTCCTCCATGGTGTCATAATTGTGTGTTTGTACATGCGTGTGTGTGTGAGAGAGGCAGAGCCTGGCAGGTTTCTGAGGTTATAGAGAATATTCCAAATGCATCTTAATCACTTTTGTATTACAAACACAAAGTGCCCTATAAATTGCTGGCTCAGTTTAATTGTCAACCAGCAGCGCCCCAGAGGAACTGAGAAGCAGCCTGGTACAATATGTTCTAGCTTTCCTAAATATATTTATTTAGTTCCGTGTTAAAAACACATCAATAAGGACCACAGGCAGCCGCGGTACTTGGTGAAGGTTATGAAAGTATTCGTGTTTTACATGCTGACTGGCTTGGAGAGTTGGGCAATTCAAGCATCACACGCTATAAGCATGATGCTGGAAGATTCCTTATGTTGCACACAAAGAGCAGTATACATGGTTTTATTGTGTGTAACTGTGCAGTTACATGCATGCACTCATGCATAATGCATAAATCCGCTCAGGCATAGCCTGAACTTTCAGAGATTCATTCTTTTGTCCCTTTGTCAACAAACATTGAAGTCCTGCTTGTGCCAGGCACAGTCTGTGCACTTGGGATAACTTGATGTGCAAAGAAAACAGCCCTGCCCTGGCGGAAATTAAATTCTACCATGAGGCTGCAAACAGTGAGCTGTATTTAGGCAAAAAGTGTGCTACCCTAAAAAAAGAGTAAAACACAGGCAAGAAGAGAAGGTAACCTGGGTGGTCAGGGTGGGAGGAAAAAAGTGGGGTGGAGGAGCGGGGCAGAGGCACAGCATCAGTCAGGGATCAGCAAGACCTCATGGGATGAAGATGGGGGATCTGGGAGTGGGGTCCCCCGGAGCTGCAGGGGACAGGGCCATGGGGTGAAGGGACCCGGCGGAGGCAGATGCTGCAGTGTGGTGGAAATTACCTTCGGTTCCAAGTGTGAAGTCCAGGAAAGGGGACTCTTGCGTGATGAACTGGAACAAGAGGCTACACTAAGAGGCCCAGGATGACTTCTGCACTGTGACTTTCTGCTACACCCTTTTGTAGGGAAACGGATCAGCTTGAAGTGAAGGACAGAGTCAGTGTTTACCCTCTCTGTACACGTCAAACAGTTAGAGCCCAGTTTCTGAGCGGGATATCCGAGGGTGAGAAGGAGGCCCCAGCGAGCTGCATGCCAGATTTCCTGACAAACGGAAAGCAAACTTGGCTGGAAAAACAGGAAGAGCCCTGCTGTGTGGAAATGTAGTCAGCTAACAGGGATGGGGAGTTCAGTTCATGACCTCAGCAGACCAAGGAGGCCTGGTTCTTCTCTGCTTTCTGTGATTGCATTATCATTCGCAGCTGTCTCTTTGGATTTCTGACTCTGTCAGACATTGGTTCTAAAACAGATGAACTGTGATATTGGAAAGTGTCATGAAGTCAATGATACAAAAAGTGCAGAGTTTGAAACCCAAGTTGATTTAAATTAATTTTATACATTTTCAGGTGATTTCTGTTACCTATTTTTGGAACTGTCTTAATTTAAAAGATTTGTTCTCATATTCTGCCTACTTTGGCACAGTTCTGTCTCTTTTCCTTCCTAATGCCTTCTGACATTCATCTTCTGTTTCTTTGCCATTTTTACCAGCACAGTTTGCCCTGATGATGTCTTAAAGACACCATAACAGATCCAGGGTCCCTGTGGTGAATGATATGCTCATCAGTTCCTTCTTAGCTTCCAACATGCCCAGCTGAACCACACTTCCCAGCATCCCTCTGGTTAGGAGCAGTCATGTGACTGAGACTAGCCAATGGGATGAGAGCCATGGTAATGGCTCCACACTCAGCCTTGGCCCATACAAACCATCTGCCTAATCTCCTGGGACCTTTCCCATCCCAAGGCTGAATACAGAATCTTCCAAGATGAAGAACAAGGACAGGCCACACATGCCTAATGGACACATACTCTGGATTCCTGCCTTAATGTGCGCAGGAAATATACTTCATCTGTGCTTAGCCACCAATATTTGTGGTTTATCTGTTATCATATAGTGAGTAACTTCAACTTGTGTTGCTTCATCATTTGTTCATTTAACATTTTATTGTTGCTATTGAGTATTACAATTTATAGTAATTTATTTGCTAAGCTTAGCCTCTATTATTTAGAATCTTTATTTTTAAGTTACCAAAAATCATGCCTGCTTATCTTCCAGTGATAGGATTGTTAGTATATTGCTTATCAGAAAATGTAATACACAATAGTGATCATTTGTACTCCTATGACATGTCCCTTCACACACACACACACAAACACGCGCACGCACACACATACACAATGTTCTATATGCATAAAAAAGTCAATGGATTTTACCTAGCAAAAGTCAGTGCCATTAACACGGTGGGCATGGTGAGAAATGCTGCATTGATCTGGGGATCCTTAGTGCCGTTAGCAGCTATTAAGAAATACCTGGAGTTCTCATACAGGGGGCTGCACCTAGAGGTCGTGCATCGTTGTCTGTGGAATCTCCTTCTCCTCCTTGCAGGAGTTTTGTGGCCTAGGGGGTTGCTCATCTGCGCCTCTCCCCTAATTACCGCTGACATATTTAACCCACTCGCACTGGCTTCTGTTAGCATCCAGTTTCAAAACATGGTTCTCTTCATTCTTATTTAATTACCTTGAGTATGGTAGCATAGGAGCTGCAGCTGTTTCCAGAAAGAGATGTCCCAGAGATTAATAAATTAGTAGGTGAGTTGTGTCCGGCCAAGTACCGCAGACCAGAGCAGGCTGGGGTCCTGCACCCCCGAGACCGTGGGTCTGACCAGAGACGTGACCCTGACCCTCCCTCTCAAACCTGACCTCACCTCCTGCTCATTCGCAAGTCGGTCGCTGCCCCGCGGCGACTCTCAAAGTCCCCGCGACTCCGGGCTTCCTCTCCTCTGTGCCTTTGAATCATCCAGGGAGATGTCGCTCATCCCGCTTGGCCCAGGAGGCCACTCCTCCTCGTGGGTGCCCCGTCTCACCACCCAGACGAAGCGCGCCCCATGGCCACACTGCCTGAGCTTCAGCCCCACGTCCTTCCTGTCCCAGCACGCACAACAGCTGATTCTACACCGCCGCGGGACAGCTCCGCGCGCCTGTCTGACCCACACGTCCTTAGTCATGCGGTTTTTAAACATGGCCATGTCTGGTTGCTCAGTTTGCCCTAGCACCTTGAGAGAGTCCTATGGCGTCCCCCACCGGGACTTTGTTTCCACGGTCACTCGAGGCACGTTTGTTAGCTGAGCAGCCGGGAAATACCTGGAAGGCAGTGCTGTCAGCGCTCTGTGGGTCTGAATTTGCATTCTGACTCCCCCTTGCCAGCCCAGCAGTCTGCGATGGAAAGGCGAACCTTGCCTCTGTGAGATGAGGCTGATGCGCCCTGGCCTGCTCATTTCACATGCGTGGGAGGATCTGCCATAACAAGGACCTGGGGCCACGGAGACAAGCAGCGAGGGCAGCCAGAGAGAAGGCTGCAGCCTAGGTGCGGCAGGGGAGACCAAGAGGGTCGCAGGTGCAGAGAAGCGGGTGGTGTCCAGGCTGACGGCAGTCAGTGAGTCCGGGGGACGCACATCACACACCCTGCACCTGGGGTGCTGCTGGAGATTTCTGAATAAGCCAGCGGTGGGGACGGATGCGTCCTGCGAAGGGAGGGATCTAGTGGACTCATTGTCCTCAGCCAAACCTCCTTGTGTGTGCAAGGAGTCTCCCAAATCATCCCGAGAAAAATATTTCACGAGGGATTCATCCTGTTATGATGGGTCTGTTCAGCCCATCCCTGAATCCGAACCTTTGACCATAAAAGACCATCTTTATGAACACTTGCTCCAGTCCACTAGTTATCTACAAGGACATCACCGTGAGTTGTAAGTGGCTTAGTGTTAGAGAACAGAGTTCATGGGCAATCCATATCCCAAATGCCACAAGTTAATTGCACTGCGTGATTTCCAGTGTAATTACAAGTTCCTAGTTTACAATATTCTGTTAATGCGAAGAAACATACACATTCACTCACCTGAGTGCATTTTTATGCCTAAGTATAACTTGACAGGTTCAAATCGGTGGCAAAATCCAAACAAATATCCCTTAAAATGATATCAGATGTGTTTCGATGAGTCACCACCTACTCTGAAATCGCAGTTCTTGATTATTAAGGAGACCAAGCATCCAGGTCCCCGTGGAGCTGTCCGTTTTCAGCAAAACGTCGGACCTGCCTTTATAACGATCAGCCCCTTTGTGGAGACCCTGGGCAGCAGTCCCGAGAGTGAGCTTACTTGGACTGTGGTGTGAAGAACTATTTCTGCATTACACGAGAGCCACGCTCTGCAGCCTAACACATTGCGCCGTTTTCCACCTTAAGATAATGTCCTTGCTTTTTGGAAAGTACTGATAGATACAAGCCTGTAGACACATGTTTTGTTTTCAGGCACATTCAATTCTGTGCCACATCTTTAGGGTTTCCTTAGGTGCACCTTGGTTTTCCTGACTTCACGAGTTTCGTTTGTTGATATTTTCATCTTCCAACGTCTTACTAGCACCGTGTGGAAGTGGGATTTGCATCTGAGATGTTCACTATTCAGTCAGCCACAACTAAATTCCTTCTTTTAACTTCTATGAATGTCAGTAAACGTGTCTTTTCACCTTTGGGTGAAGAGTCAATGGGAAAACCGATTCTGTGACAAATGAACAGCAACATGATTTTACATCTGAATTATGGAGAAATGACTGTTTTTATCCTGGAGGGAAAGACTCATGGTGAAAAGTCAGCAGAAAATTGCTGAGTTGCAGTTATTAACATTTTTCATAGAAATGCATATTCAGCCAGGTGTGGTCTTGCACACCTATAATCCCAGCACTCAGGAAGCTGAGGCAGGAGGATTGCAAGTTTGAGCCCAGCCTGCACAGTTTAGTGATTTAAGGAAGTACTGTGGTAGGGGAACCCAGGCCATAGTGTAGGTGGTTGTACATTGAAGATGCTGCCTCTGCTCTGCCTGGTGTGCAGCACTCTGGGAGGCTGAGGCAGGAGGATCACAAGCTTGACCACAGTCTGGGCAATTTACCATCTTACTGAGACTCTGTCTCAAAGCAAAACTTTAGAAGGGGCTTAGGATTTAGCCCAATGCAAAGGTTCTGAGCTCCTTTCCAGTGCACACAGAGCTGTTCCCTGTTGGCCCGAAGCCCCCTCATTGGGCATCCCCAGCACTGCTGAAACAGTTGCCAGGTGGACCCCCTTGTCCCTTTTTGGAGGCTCCTTGTAAACCAAGTAGCTCCCAAGCTCCTAAGCCTCCAGCCCTCTTTCGAATATCACTGTTTAGGGTCACAGAAGAACATCCGGTACCTTATTAGACCCCCACCAAACACTTTGGTTCTCAGAGACCTTTAAACTGATGCACACCTCGTGGGTCTCTCCTCACGACTCGGCAGCAATGATGCTGAACATGCCCCGTGGGTGCTCAGCTGGTCCCGGACGCTGACGGCACGCTCTGTGGGCCTAGGAGGTCTGCGCGGATGGCCCATCTATGGTGCCCACCGAGGCACAGCACAGCTGTGGGACACTGTGCTGAGCGTGGCTTCTGGGCAGTGGGGTGTTTTCACTGGGTCCCCGGGGCTCCCCTGTGCTGAAGGGGACTAAAGGACATCACAAGCCCGAGATGGACTCGGGGTCAGTGGCCACCAGGGAAGCCACCCTCTTCCCTTCTCTTCTCTTGGGCTGAGGAGAGTGAGCTGCCTGCCTGTTTCTAAGTTTTTAAAATGCCCCACAAGTGAAGCATAGGCGACAGTGTGTCTCCCTTCTCTCCTTCATGGCCCCATCCAATAGGAGAGTGAGCTGCCTGCCTGTTTCTAAGTTTTTAAAATGCCCCACAAGTGAAGCATAGGCGAGTGTGTCTCCCTTCTCTCCTTCATGGCCCCATCCAGAGGCCCCCACTTAGGCTCTGTAAGAGCAGACATGGACGCTATAGGCTGGCAGACGTTGATTTGCAGCTGTGGCCCCTACAGGACACCACAGCCTTGTCGAGCAGTAAGTAATTGTACTCACAAGTTGGCTGGCAGACGTTGATTTGCAGCTGTGGCCCCTACAGGACACCACAGCCTTGTCGAGCAGTAATTGTACTCACAAGGAATAGATCAATAGCCTTCCAACCTGTGTAATACGTAGGACTCCTTCTAAATGAAAAAAGACTTTTCTTGACCCTTAGCCCCTCCCAGTTATTTTTAGCAGTGCTAATTGTGTGCACACGGATGTGTGAGGCCCTTCATCCCATGGCCACGTCACATCCGGTTTACTTGTGGGGTCGAGTAAAACCAGTAGGAGCAGAACCGTGGAGCTTCGTGGTACACAGCCTTGTCCAGTGGTGCGACACGAGTATGGGATGCAGGCCTTGTGTTGGGCGTGAGTTGGGACCTCTCCTGCATCAGGACATCTACCGTCTCCACTCTGCCTCTCTCTGCAGACCCCTGGACTGCTGGGGAGCTTGCCCTGACCTCACTCTCACTTAGGAAGGAAGAAGAGTTTACTTATTAAATCCAAGTGTTCTTTTCTCATCAGCCTGGAACATTATAAACCGTAGTGTCCAACTTGCATCAACCAATTTACAAATAAAATACAAAGACAGAAGAGCTTATTCGGCATTAGCTTAATGTAAATGATATGAAGCAGAACTGCATGACATTTTTAAATAAAAATATAAATGTGAACAAATCCAAGTTGTTCAAAGGTACAACCTCCATTTCAGAAGCATTGCATTTAGCACTGGCTTAAATTGCTCTCTAAAATCTGCTTATACTCTTATGCCTAAAATTTAAACAAAGCTCCTGAGCTTTCATTTTCTCCACGTCCAACTTTCTTTAGTATCAAATCAGATATAAACCACACTAGCGTTATCATTGGAAGGTGTCGCTTAGTTTTTTTGAGAACTTATCTTCAGGAGCAGAGGAACAAACCAAGTCCCATTTGTGAAGGCCATAAATTGTGAGAACATTGTCAGTTAGCGTCATTTGATGTAAGCGTCGGGATTACTCGAGATCAGCAATGTCAGAGACAAGGACAGAATCATCGCACCTGCTCACACCTGCCCACATCTTCCAGCCACTGTCGTTGCTCTGTACCAGCTTCAGGTTCGTTCCTGGTGAAGCATGAGTCCATTGTCACTGTGGCGTTTGTGGAAGGTTCCGGGCAGGTGTCACGGTGAGCCCCTTCCCTGTGTTATCCCCCCTTTCACCTGGGTAAATGAGTTCCTTCCCTGGGAAACCTCTCCCGGCTCTCCCGCAGGAAGCTCTGGTCGGTGGCCCACAGGTGCGCACTTACAGTCTGTCTGCCGTGTGTGACACGGAGGACATGCCTGGGGTTTACATGTTGGCGAGGACTGAAACACCGTACAGACGGGCTCCAAGGCTGGGAGGCGTGTTCTGTGCCTAAGAGGTGGTGAACACAAGTACAGAGACCATCGTGAAAAACATTCCAGAAAGGAAAACTGGGAGGGGACTGTTTGCTATTCCAAAATAGTAGCGCTTTTCAACACCCATGGCAATCGTGATTCTTGTGCTTTCACGGTCTCGTTTTAGAAACCCAGAGAAAAGAAAGGAAATAGTCAGGAAGTAGTCTTTTCCTCCTCAGAGCCTCTTCAGATGATCATTTAAAACCCCTCTAAACACCACTGTGTTGAAGATGGTGACTCATCCCATGTTTTCACAGAATGTTAAACTTCATGTAATACCTAAATTGCCAGGTACAATGGCACGTGCCTGTAATCCCAACTATTTGGGAGGCTGAGGCAGAAGGATCACAATTTCAAGACCAGCTGGGACAACTTAGTGAGACCCTATCTCAAAAAAAAAAAGTGTTGGGGCATGGCTCGGTGGTAGAGTATTTGCCTAACATGAGGCCTTGAGTTCTAACCCCAGAACAGGAAGGGAGGAGGGGAGGACAGGGAGAGAGGGAGGGAATTCTTGTGAGCCTGAGGAGATCACTGCCAACATCAGTCACATTTTTGCCTAGCAGCGACCATGGGAAGCGCTTGCTTGATGTTTCAGAGATGGTGTTGTCCCTGTTTACATCATTCACAGCATCAAATCCCCCTTTAAGAAAGAGCTTTCTAACGGTCCCTGTGGACGATTTCACTTTTTATAGCACACTCAGGAATTCAGGTGCTTTTAGTAAAACACTAAGCAGATCGCAAAGGGTAGAGAGGCACTTTGAGGTTTTGTTTTGTCTTTTCCAAAAAGGAGAAGCAGGACTAGGGACCTGGGACATTTTCTGTCCACGTCCCTCTGCAGGTCGGCCCTCCCTCTGCCCATCCGGGAGGGACACTGTCTGGTCGTCACATCCAGTGCACTCTGGGCCACGATGGAAGAAACAGAGCACGTGTGTCATGGGGCTGGCGCAAGGACCTGGCTGTGTGGGCTCGCGCACAGGGCCATCAAGGAAATACAGCCCATGGCATCAGGTGACGCAGAGGGGTGCCGGCTACAGGGGACAGCTGAGCTCTGCTCTTGCAGTTTTTATCCTTGACGCTGTGAAGATCAGGCTCTATTTCCGGTCCTTCTTCCTTGCTCTCTTTTAGGTGAGCTGAGCGCTGTCTCACTCCTATTTGAATGTGCTCCCAGGTGTTCTCAGTCCTCTGCAAATAGTCTGCTGCAACACCGAACATGCTCTCCTGACTTGCCGCGCAGAGCAGATCTTACACCGCCATCCGACGTCGCTGGAACTCCGCGCTGGCTCTGTGCGCTGTGCTTCCTGGCTGCTGCAGTTGCTGTTGGCACATTCTCATGGTTTATGCATGATTCAAACTCTACAGTACAGCCCAGGCATATAACTTGTCATTTATCTGTGGGTTCTCTAAATCCAGGGTTCCTGATTCACTATTACATTTTCATTTTTCTACCTGGGATTATTTTCATTCGCCTTAAAATAACTTCTTTTCGTCTTCCTACTAAGGCTGGACTTCTGAGGACAAATGTCCTCATTTTGATCTGTCTAAAGATACCCTTATTTCGCTTTCTTTGGGGGGAATATTATTATTGAACAGAGAGCTTCTTTTCTTTTCGGTTATTTAACCAATGACTCATTGTTTTCTGGCTTCCGATGTTTCTATTACAAAGTCAGCTTTTGCTCTCAGTGTGGTTTCTTTGAATTCAGTGTGTCTTTTTTCTGGATGTTTAGAGCTTTGCTATTTGTCTTTTCCTCACACCCTTTCTCATGCAGCTGCCCTGTGTTTGCTTTTACATGACTGTGTTGATGGCGTGTTCGTGTCTTATGTGGCTTGTTGAGCTTTCTTTATGCATGCATTAACTCTTCCACCAGTTTTGGAGACTTGCTGCTTTGAATGTTGCTTTGACACATTCTTTCTGTCTTTACTCTGTGAGTACTTCCTTTATGTATGCCTATTTTGATGTTTCCTAATTTGTTCAACTTTTCCTTTGTTCTCTTAAACATTTAATTGTAGGAATTTTAAATCTTTATCTACTAAGTCCAACATCTGGGTCAGCTGTGAACCTGCTTTGGTTTTGGTTATTGGTGTAACCGCTTGTCTCTTTCCCTGTGTAGTAATTTTTGATTGTGTGGTGGGCATCGTCAGAGATTAAGCTGCAGACAGTACAGGTGCTGCTCCCTTCCTCCTGTGAGGGCTCCTCTGCCTTCTCCTGGGAAGCTAAGCTGAGGGTCGATCACCTCCATCAGAGCAGGAGCAGAGCTGCGCTGCGGGGCCCATAGTCCCTGTGCCCTTCCCATCCTCACTGTCTGTCCTGCGCTTGTGAATCAACACTGAATGTAGCAGCGGATCCAGCTGCGCCCCTGTAAGCCCTGGGCCTTGCTCTGCAGCCTCCTGCCCTGCACAGTCTCAAACTCTGGAAAACGACTAGAATGAGACCAGCCTGGTACCTGGAGCTATGAGAAACCCCAGCACAGTTCTGCTTTCAAACCACCTCTATCCTCGTAGGGTGCTCTGTCTGCTTTTCCTGACTCTGCCCTAGGCCCCAGGCATCCTTGCAGCTGAAGAACTCCACAAATGTTCCTTGGGGAGTGTGATGCGCACTCCAGATCTTTGCACTTCCGGTTTGTTTCTCTAGTCCTTGGCAACTGCACAGACGTCATCCGCTTTCCCTCCCTTCCAGAGAGGGCTCTCCAGCCCTGCAGAACAGCTCAGAATCGGCTGCTGTCCCAGGGGGAAAAGCAGCTCATATTATCAGTCTATCTCAGAGACCCTGACCCTTCTGGAAGTGCCTCAGTTGGGCAGTGCTTTCTGTTGTTTGAAAATGTGATTTCTGTAGTGTCCTGCTCTTATTGACCGGAGCGGTAACTGGTCACAAGCTATTCAGGAGTGGGAAGCTCCAGCTGTGTCTCTTAAATGAGTGAATAATGGCTCAGGTCCCCTAAGAGAGATGAGTCTTTAGGGAAACAACCAGCTGAGATGGTAGAGGTGCCCTTCCACCCACTCAGCATCCCGGGACTCTACCTGGTGACGTTATTTTTCAGAGATCATTGGTGTAGTCTGACTGTGAGCCAAGGAGCACACAGAGGAACATTCCACACCACAGCGCAGAGGTCACTAAAGCTGGCCCGGTTCCCCACCACATGCACTGGAGAACAGCACCCTTGGACAACTACACAGAGAGCTGTGAGTCTCCGCCTAGAAAAAGGAGAGAGAGCCTGGTGTGGGGAGCTGGGGTCTTGGCACAGCATTTGGTAGGTGGTAATCAGCGAGGTGTCTTAGTTAAGAACAGGGACTCTGGACATTGGCTCTGCCACGTTCCCTGTGATGTTGAACAAATCGCCTGGCTTGTCCGTGCCTCAGTTTCCTCATCCACACTCTCTGGGGTGTGTAAGGGGAGTAATGAGTTAATGCTTGTAAGGTGTCCAGCAAAGGACCTGGCACATGTTTGATACCCCAGAGTGCCCACGAACTAACTGAATTCTATGCCCATCCCTGCCACCCCGTGTTCTTGGCTCTTTCCAATGGCTTAGGAGCAGTCTGGCCTCCACAGGGGTCTGTCTGCTGCAGCGTCCTCATTTCCCCGTCATTCTGGCATGCTTCTGGAGACCAGCAGCAAGCCCTCGTGTCAGGGCTGGTCGCGCTCTGCAGCTCACTTTCCATGATGCCTAGAGGCCCAGTAGCCATCAGTCTTCTAGGGCCCATCAGTCACAGTCTTCTCCTCCATGCTGGCTTTGCTTCGGTGCTTCCCTGTCATTCAATCTGAGAAGCTGCTTTGGCTAAAACCATCTTGGAGACCTAGTTATGGGCTCTGTTTGTGGGCTTGGCCTGCACAGCTTCTGTGCATTACTCTGCTTTCTTCATTCTAGCCTGTGACACCCCTCCTGCTTGCAAGCAACAGACTCAAGTAAGGTTCGGTGCTGTCCTGGGCACCCTGAATGCCTCAATCCTGAGGGGCACTATCCTCTCCCTGTGCCACCACCACTGTGCTCCGCAGCAGTCTCTCTCTCTCTCTCTCTCTCTCTCTCTCTCTCTCTCTCTCATTAATGGAGACTCTGGGTGTGCTGGAAGAGCTTGCAGAACAGGGTATGTGGTGCTTTGTGTATAGGGTGAACCATCTCCCTTCCTCGTATTTCTGCTGGGGTCTCCCATTCTGACTTCTGGACTCATTTGAAACCAGCAGACACACTTCCAAGAAGCCAGAAAACCCAGTGTCCGCATGGCTAGCTGTTATGGGCAACTGGCTGCTGGCAGGAGGGAGGAGTCCCACTGTGTTCGGCTGAAAAGGAGGGAGCTGGGTCTTGAGGTGCCTCTGTGGAGCAGGGGAGGAGCCAGTGGCAGCAGCCTGCATGGTTCCTGGCAGAGGCCACAGAGCACTGACGCCTGAGGGAGTGGTCACCGCTTTAGCAAATCACTGTGTCTCACAGACGTGCCACGATGTGGAGGGTGCCGCTCGGTGTCCAGGAAGGCCACGGTGTCCTTGGCAAGCTAGCCCACCTCGAGGGAGCCAGCTTGACATTTTAGGGCCATCTCTTACAGTGTCTGGGCGTGGAAATGGTGTGTGTGTCTTCGAGTTGTACAGATTACATGGATCCCTTGTGCATTAGCGAGCTGTGGTCGGGACCAACCACGTGGCCTCCGTGGTCACCACTGCTGCGAGTTAACCTAGGGGCCAGCTGGAGGCCTGGCTCTGGGAGGGGTGGAGCTTGAGGGATACCTGCTGTTAGGAACACTGATAAGGACAATGGCGCTACACAGTGAATTTATTTCAAAAAAACGTTTATTACAGTGAAAGACAGTGCCATTGTTCTCCCCTCAGAATCCTTCTCCCTGTCTTCAGCACACTTATCCCATTGTTTCTGCCACTTTCTGGAGTAGTTTTGGAAATTCCTCTTTCGTGGATTTATGAGGTGTGATCAAAGACACAATGAATGTCTTGTAGCTTGCTGTGCAAAAGAAAAAAAGACTCATAAACACGATTCTGTGTCTCGTCCGCCTTAGTCACCGGATCTGGCACCGTCCGACTTCTGGCTCTTCCCGAAGTCAGGATGACCAGGAAAGGGAAACATTTGAATGCTTTCAGGACATGGAGGGCTGTGCAACTACAGACGTGCAGGAGAGAGGACACCAGAGCTGCTGCAGGAAGTGGCGAGGACAGTGGGATGAGTGTGTCCAGAGCAAGGAGGAAATTTTGAGGGAGATGAATGGTATTATGTACTTCACTGTAGTGAATTTTAGTATTTAAATATTCAGTGTATTTATTACTTACACATGAATGAAGAAAAGTACAGGCCCTCCCAAGAGTGCTCGCAATGGGGGAGTGCAGGTCAAGCCGGCCGGGCCTCCCTCCCTCGAGTCTGGAGCGTGACTCATGGCGCCCCCTCACCGGCCTCCTCCTGCCGACTCCCACTTGCGTCCCAGTCCTGCAGCTGGCAGCCACTCCCCTCGTTGCCCTTCCCATCCACCTTGGGCGGGAGGCCCGGACACAGAGGCCACCTCTGCACCCAGTGCTGACCCTCCCGCCCGTACATCGTGCCCGTGCGCCACGCTCTTCGCCCGTGTCTGACACCTCCCCGTCCTCTGTGTCCCAGGTCATCCACCAGCTGCGGCTCTCAGAGAACGAGAGTGCGGCCCTGCAAGAGCTGCTGGACTGGAGGCGGAAGCTCTGCGAGGAGCAAGACTGGCAGCAGGCCCTGGAGCCCCCCGAGCCCCGCGCACCCCCGCCACTGCCCTGCAAGAAGCCCACCCTGCTGAAGAAGCCGGAAGGGGCCCCCTGCAGCCGCCTGCCCCCCAAGCTCTGGGACACCACCAGCTAGGGGCCTGGGCTGCAGACACAGGACACAGTACACTGATCCCGTCCCCCTGCGTCGATGATCCTGCGTGCGTGTGTGTGCGTGTATTCCTTCTCCCCCGTTCTGTGACTTTCAGGCTCCACGTTGATAGGGCCACGCTCCCCGCAGGTGGGGACAGAAAGGCTGGGCGCGTGAGACAGGAGGGGCAGCGGCAGGGAGCCATGACGGAGGTCCCACAAGCTCCTGCGCAGGGCTGTTCCCTGGAGCCCGTCCTCGCCCTGGCTCTGTGATGCGCCTGTGCACAGACTCGTTTAGTTTGTTTCCCCGTAGGTGTTTGAGTTCCGTTTGAATTTCAACCGATAATTATTTACAAGTGGATGACGGTGTTTTGTAACTCGACCTGTCGGTGGTGCTCCCTCTCTCTTCCAAATACAGATTTCCAAACGCTACTTATAGTTTTTTTCCTCCACACGTTGTTTGATTAACCTGAAGGATCCAGCCCCAGCGGGACCGTGTTGTTGCTTGGCTTTGCAGTGTCACCTTGGGCCGAGCCCCATGGTGTCTTAGACTTCACTCATGGTTGGGAACAGCGCTGTCCCTCCACCGGCCTCTGCTTTTGGGTGAGCAGCTTGTGCGGCCCTTAGCAAAACCCCCACTCTGCCCCCCACCCCCCGGCTTCAGCGTAGGCCCCAGGAAGTTTGCGGTGCTCAGCGACACGTGTATGGCTTCAGGTTCATCAGTGGTGGTGCAGAAGGTCATCCGAGGCCGCAGTGTGGGTGCTGCGCCCCAGGCCGGTCCCCGCCAGTGGCCCCATATGACCCTCCCGCTGTGTCCCCGCCTTCCTGTCCCCCAGTGGCTCTGCTTCTGCTTCTCTGTGCATTTCCGTCCCCCGGGGTCCTCAGCAGTGGCTTCAGACCACCTGTCTTGCTACTCAGAACTTTTTATTCATAGCAGCCTTTGGAATACAACTCTGCCAATAAAAGGGTGCAGTTCCATGCTGCCACAGTGTCGTTTGCTTGGTGTTCGGGCTGGTGTCTTGAGCACTGGAGTCTTCTGCTGAGCCATGTGGGGGCAGCGGATCCATCTCAGCCCACCTGTCTTCACCCGTTTGTCTGCACGCTGCAGGCTCTGGGGATCTGTTCCAGAAGGGAAGCCTTACGGCTGCTTGGGCAACACCAACCGCTCTGGGGCCGCCGACCTCAGGAAGCTCGCTCGCTGGATGGAGAAGTCCCAAGAGAGGCAGGCATGCGTGGCCACAGAGGGCCCCTGGGAGCAGCAGCAGGGCTGGTCAGAAAGCAGAGGGAGTATCTTAGCCTCTTTCTAGTCGCTGGGACCCCTGCGATGTACAGGAGGAGAAGGTGATCTCGATCAGGTGGGTCTGGCAGAAGAAAGCAGCTCGCATTACAGGGGCCAGGAGGCAAAGAGGAGAGCTGGGCGCCAGAATGCACCCGTCCAGGGCACACTCACGGCAATGACCTCTTCTCACCTCGCCCGCCTCCTGACGGCAGGCACCCGGGAGCCCCGGGGCCAGTCGCCATCCAGAGGGCCTGCCTGCCGTCACACGTGGCTGAAGGGGGCATCTACAGTGCTACCTCTGTTCAGAAACTCAATTCTTTCCACAACTCTGGTGACAAACCGAGTTAGACCAGAACCGAATCAGATCTGAAGGTCAGGCTCGATGCTGACTTTATAAGGAATTGAATTCGGTTCTTGTCCAGCTCAGTTTGTGACCAGAATGATGGAGAGAATCGAGTTCATGAACCTAGGTACCGCTGCAGGCCGAATCCCGCTGACAGAGTGAGCGAGCAGAAGCCATTGTGCCACTCTGCAGGAGCAGCCGGCCAGGGCAGGCAGACACAGAACTGCCACGCGGGGCTCTGGATGGTGTAGTTGACCCTAGATGGCGGGCCTGTGCCGTCCAGGAATGCAGAGGTGGGAGTAGGGCGGGAGAGGGCTCAGGAACAGAGCCTGTGAGATCCGCCGACGATGAGGGCTGTGGCTCTGCGCTGCTGGGCTGCTCGGCACACGCGTCCCAGAGGCGGCCGACCCTCCATGGGTAGGGCTGCCCTGTGGGGTCAGAGGGCTCAGGCCACGGCATCAGAGCAGACAGAACAAGACACAGGACATGCACTCTGCTGTCGTCCAACCCAGCCAAGGAGAGGTGGCGCCACTGCGGCCTCACAGGGGCCAGTTCACCGCTGACACCCAGAAGCAGCCGGGCAGTGGGGTCTCTGCAGCCGCCACTTCTGTGCCCACTGTGGGCCTGACACACCCGCTGGGGTCTGCATCTCAACAGCCTCCTCTGCCTTCCCAGAGCGGGCGGCGGAGGCTCTGGTCAGGCTGGGAAAGCAGAGCCCAGCGCACTGAGGCAGAGCAGTGCTGGTTCTCAGAGTCTGGGGTCCTGGCCCACGCTTGCTGATTGCCTGGGGTGGCCGCCAAGGCAGAGGGAAGGGGACAGGAGGCAGCTCCCTCGGGGCTGCGCTGGCAATGATCCCACCACGCCGTGCTGCTGGTGACCTCTCAGCCCGACTCCCACCTTCTCAGTCCACCTCCCTGGGGACCAGGTACCACCCAGCGCTGCCACCTCGGCCCTGACCTGTACCCAGAAGGCCACCGCCACCGCCTGTGTATTCACACTGGGTCTAAGACAGGGCTCCAGAGAAGCCCATCAGAGCATGAGCTCATGTTGATGGTGCCTGCATCACACCAAGCACAATAGCACGGAAATTGTCAACATACGGTATCAGAAGATATCTTTAGAAAAGTCAGATCAAGCGACCTTGTTCTGACACGCAGCTGTGTGAAAGTGTGGTACGAGATGACTGCAGGGAGAAGAGTTTCCATGCACAGTGGAGGCCACACCCCATGAGTTCGCCCAGCCAGTTTTAGGGCCCAGACAGTCCTAGATGGCCTGACCTACCCTGCTGGACGCAGCAGGGACGTCACACATTTGGCCTCTCTGAGGAGCCCTCTGCCCCGTCCAGGCTCCTGGCCGGCAAAGCTGGGCAGGGCCAGAGCTAGGCCAGAGACTAAGTAAAGCCTTTGCAGTCTCTGTCTGCTTCTGCACCATGGAGAAGGTTGCAAGGCGGCCACGGGCAGTTTGAGCAGCAACAGAAGTGCTCTTCTGGATAACAGAGCACCAAATGTTACTCATGTCTCCAGATCCCGACAGTTTTACGTGGTTTGCAAAATAATGATGGTATTTTAATTGCCAACAGACCATAGAATAGGAATTGTGATAAAGTACTGGGGCCTTAACCTCATGTTTAGCAATATAATTGGCTTGAATTATGACCGTGTGTTCAAACACTGCCCACTCATATGGCTTTTTAAAAATTATTTATGATAGGGCTCTAAAAAACTATTATCAGAATGTTTGCAGTGGGTCAAAATGATTTAAAATGTATTTTCCAGGGTGGAAAAATATACATCATTACTATCCTTAAATAGTGGTATCTAATTTAGTAGAATTATGATTACATAAATCTTCTCAACAAAAACCAAGCAATTAAAGTCTGAAATTTGTGAATGAACTTCACATATAGATATTATAAAAATTGGACAAAAATATGATTAGATGGATAAACTTCTGCTAAAATTTCATTGCTGTCGGTTTATGTCATACAGCAAACCCAGCCCAGGCTGGGTTAATAAGTGCTCGCGCTCTGCAGGGGGAGGCAGGTCAGCCCTGCGCCCCATCTGAAATACTGATTTTTCTCTCAACTTGTAAAAGTTTGTTTCATTTTCTTTTTATTCTTTTTGAGATGTTAGTAAGGTAGATCTCTGTTAATTCTCATCAGAAAAAAGAAAAATCATCAATTCGATGAGAAGTAAACACAGCCTGGGTTCGGAGTGAATTTTTTCCTAATTTAATCACATTTTCCAAACCATGTTAGCAGTACCTAAAAATCCACAAAATGAAGATAAAAGCAGTTGTATTTCTAATTGCCATAGCACAGTAAGTTTGACACTTCCAAAAAGCTAAAAGCACGGTTTTCACCCTGTTTTTCCTAAGCAATGATTATAAAACAATCTCTCCCACAAGGAGAGTCCTGCCGGGTGGGTCCCTGTGTGACTGAAGATAGCAGAGCTTGTGGGGTGCTGAGCTTCTGGCAAGGAATGGCCATGCAGGGCCTCACTTTGCCTCAGCCGACCCTGGGGAGGCCTATTACTGTGGCTTTCATATGCTTCTGTAAAACCCGGGAGGATTTGCAAACTTTAAAGATGGTCCTTTTCAAAGAGTGAGTTTTATTAGAAGCCTAATGTACTTCTCTGCCCTGTTCTAATTTCTCAGCTCATTTTCCAGGGCCTTTGAGGTATATTTAGACTTTAAATATCACTTCTGCATGCTTGGAAACCACCTCTCTATGATAGTCTGGATCTGATGTAGTTCACAAGGTCATGACAATGGCAGGGCCACATTTTGATGTCTTTTCACGAGAAAGTGATTAAGGTGGGTAAATCTCTGTGCTTGTCCCAGTGGCCATCGCACAATAGGGACACATCCTCCGTGTCCTCTTCTGCTTTGATTAGAGTCTCCCTGACCCAGGCATCTTCATGGGGAGCCTATGTTCCCAGAGGAAGGCTGCCAAATGCTCCAGTGACACTTCCTGGTGTCACCATTGGGCTTTAGTGCCTAAAGAAAATGAAAGAGGAACTATGGATAAATTCTAAGGGACATCAAAACTCTGCAGAAGAATGGAATAAAACCAAATCCAATTAGAGGTTTTGATCTTTTAAGATTTGAACAGAGGGGCTGGCAATGCATGCTGTAGAACAATTCCTTGAAAAGTATCCACGCTGCCATATTCTGGGGAGAAGTTTCTTAACCAAGCCTGTTTGGGGGGGGGGCCTGGTAAACTGAAGTCAATCTGACTGGCTCTAAGGTGTCACAGAGGAGCAGAGAGACCTACCCAAGAGGGCCCTCTCAGTAGTGTCCACCAAAGGAGCAATTTTAATATTACAAAGCTACCCTGAGAACCCTTCTATATGGATGAGCAGCCTGTAAACATGTGCTATAGGAACCTGTTCTTTGGAACAATTAAGTGCATTTTGTAGTCGGAAAACCGCTGTTTCCTTTGGGCTTAGTGACTAGTCGACATGCAACAGTCTGTATTTTATGCAGATAGCAAGAGCAGCTCACCGGGAAGGAGTTCAGGTTACCTCTGTCCACCTCGGGCTGTTCAGGCTCCGGGGGCCCTGCACTGTGACCAGGGGGAAAGGGGAAAATGCTCCATGGCACTAAGCCCTTTGCAGACACAATCTGTGAGCAGGGAAATTCCTAGCTATTCGGAGTGTGATCAAAATATGTAGTGAATGTTTACAGAGTAAAAGACGCACAGCCACGAATCTCCCTCAGACATCCTCCCCTCACTTTGAACACACTCGTCCCCTCATCCTTGCCCCTTTCTGAAGCAGTTTTGGGGTCCTCTTTCATAAGTGTCTTTAACTGTGCTGTCCTGACTGCGTGAATCAATTCAAATCGTGTCCCAAGTGGATTAGATATGTTTCCCTTGCGTGGTCATGTTCACTTTGGGAAGAGCCAGGAGTTGCACGGTGCCAGATCAAGTGACCAAGGTGGACGAGGACGCAGCGTCATGATTTTAGGAGCTGCCTCTCTAGAGGACGGCGTTCCACAGCACCATTCACCAAATTTTTGTATCACACTTCATGAAGACACAGAAGAGGACTCCAGAGCTTCTCCAGAAAGCGGCAAGATTGATGGGCTAAGAAGCGAAGGGGCGGGAGAGCGTGGTGATGTCTCTTTTACTGTAATAAATTTTAAAACCCCAACATCCTCCATGTATTTTGATCACACCTTGTAAATATCTAACGCCTGTTCTCTTTCCCCTGGGCTCAGACAGTGTGGAGCCCTGGGATTCTCCACAGCGGTAGCTGTTCCTCCCACAGCTGCTCCAGAGTCTTCCCGTGCTGGGCACTGTGGCCAGCGGAGGAGAGACGGGGAGGCTCACCCTGCCCTGGCCTCACAGCTCCCGCCCGGGCCTCGCAGCCCTGCGCTCTTCCCCAAGCCCGGTGCTTGGTGGAAGCAGGCGGGAGGTGTCCCCACTGGGTGTCTTGTGACAGGCACGGGAGGACATTTGTCTCCATGCGTGTTCAGACAGGCCTTGCCCTCATTCAGGAGCCTTCACCCTTTGCCGTTAACTCAGGTGATGTGTCAGCCTAGGGTTTCTCCACTTTTATTTTTCTTCAGCTCAAGGAGACCTGACCCACTGTCCATAGTCGCTCGGTGGGGTGACACTACCAGGACGACACTCGAGGAGTTCGGGGCTTTCCTCCATGCGCCTGTGCCTAGCGCAGGGTAAACGGCTGGCACAAGCCCTGGGGGGCTGCCCGACCCGGGAAGGAAGGCATGCAGCTGTGCCAGGCCGGGTGCCCGGCAGATGACATGTAGGATTTTATTATTAAAAAGTGCAGACATGAAGGTTCGGTGCCCTCCTTGAGGTAGGAATCCTCTTGGTGGAGGGCAAAGGAGTGCAGGTCAACTAACGGAAAAGCAAGTTGCAAACACCCATCCGGAAGTATGCACTGTCTGGAGTGAGGACTGAATTTCCACCCATATATCTTTCTTGCTTTACTATAAAAAGCAAAGCCCATAATTAAATGCAGATGCAAAAGAACCAAAGTGGAACGATGCTACTGACCACACCACGCGCAGCGCAGACACAAATGCAGGTCGCTCTCGCACCAGTCTCCCACCCGGCCCCACAGGTTGGGCGTGGTCCACAGAAGCCTCGAGCTGGCTGCTCTGCTGAGAGCATGGGGCTCTTAGGCTGGCCCTGAGGCCGTGTGCCTGGTGTGGGACCCAGGGAATGTGTGAGGTTAGTGCGGAGGCTGTGGGGAGCTATGTCCTCACAGCAGGACAGGGAGACACAGACGTGTGAGGAAGGAGGGGCAGGTCAAGTGCAGGCTGTGCCTGGGGCAGGGCACCCCCGGCACACGGATCTGGGCATCGGGTCACCTCTGGGCAGAGGGCACATGTGGAGGCGTTGGCACCTGTAGAGTGGGGCTTCCGGGTAACCAGCCGCGACTCCTCCTGTACAAGAGAGAAATCAGCAAGAACAGCTCCCAGGCAGACCAATCAGGAGAAACCTGAAGACTGAAACTGTCACCCAACTAAATAATAAAGAGGCAGGAAACAAAGCATCAAGAAGGAGTTAAGGAGCATAGTGGATGAAAAGCATATATTAAGAAGACCAGGATGTTTCTGAGGGTAGATTTTACCTCGTGAAAAAATGATGCAACTTAAAATATATTTTCCAGAAAGAAGAAAGGAGGGAAAGGAAAAAAGAGGCCCGATGAGCTGAAGCAGAACTTGGAGTCAGGCCGGTCGCTTCCCCACACTCAGGGATGTACAGAGTTGAAATTCTGCCCCCAACGTGATCCTCTACGTGCCCCACAGTAGTTGTAGGCCATGCTTTTGCCGGCCATAAGCTAAAGAGTGCATGCAAATCATCCCCCTGCAGTGGCCCATGCACGCCCACAGCTGACTCTAGCTAAATCCTGGCTTTACAGCAGCCTGTAAGCCCATCAGCAGATGAGTGGATAGAGGAAGTGGGCCGTTCACACACCACGGAGTACTACTGTGCCATAAAGACGGGTACATTTGAGGCATCTGTAGGAAAATGGATGCACCTTGAAATAAATCAGACACGCAAGCTTAAATATGACATTTTCTCTTGTATCAGAAACACAAAAATATAAGAAAAAAAAACAAAGTAAACGAGAGATCACAGGAAGTAGGGAGGTAGACCTTTTACAAACGGGAAGGGGACAGGGACGTGGAGGAAGGAGAACAGAAGGGAAGGGAAGAGAAAGGACGCAAAGCGATTCAAGATGTGTTCTGTACACGCTCCGGCTCCCCACAGGGATGCAGTCACCATGTGCTTCCAACGTGAACTACTAATAGTCATTTTTTAAAAAGATGAGTGCAGCGAAGGGGTTTGTGTGAAAGCAATTCATAAACTATGGCAGCTCTGCTTATCCTGACTTTGCTACTTAACGGTGTGTGAGTCTCTGAATGTGGAAGAACAGTGGCCTTTCCTCTTCTGCAGTGACCTCTGAGAGCCCTCAGTGGTAGTAAGAGAATAAGGTGTGTCCCTGCAGCTAGTCCTGGGGGAAGATACGATGAATCCAAGGTCACCGTGAGGCCCCAAGCAGGCGCCTGCTGTGTTTCCTTCAGAGTGAGCAGCGGAAGTGAGTCCGATTTGATTCTTTGTTTTCTGTTGTGTTTTCTTAGTGCATAGTTGCAATACTTGCATTTCTCAGTCATCTGGCGGAGCTGGTGCATGTGTGTAATGCAGCTTGTTTCTTTTTTAACCTCCCTCTCTCCTCCCCTAGTTCCTCTTTCCCCCTTTCCACCCTTGTTGATACCATTGATCCTGGTCTGTGTTTTTGGTGTAGTGTCCACCTGTATCAAGGCTGTAAGGCCTGCACACCCAGCACAGCCTCCCCTCAGGCAGAGTGAAGATCTGCCAGCCACAAAGTCCTCACGACTCAGGGACAGTGGACGCTCAACTGACACCTTCGAAGAAAATGGGGTAGAACGGCCTAAGGATGGCTCTAGTCCCAGTCAGCACCCAAAGGGCAGGTCATCCCCTAAGGCAGCAGGTGGATGTGTGCAGACCACAGGAGAAGGAGCCACTCGAGGGACTGCAGTCAAGGTCAGAGCATCTCTGAGTCTCCACAGCTAATGTGCAGAAACGTGACCTCCAGGCTTGGCTAACGCCCTCAGACAGCTGTTTCACTGATTGTTTTCTTTCAAATGTTGAAAACAAAGATGACTCAAAGTTGGCAAAGATGCTCCCATTGATCCCCTGGGGCGGACCTTGCCTGGACAGGTGCAGGCAGACACAGGAATTCGGGGCCATGGGGTTTATCAAAGCCAGAGCTGTGTCTTTCTCAAGATGCAAGCAGGGTTTAAAAGGAGATTCGCTGGCAAAGTCTGGGCAGGGAGGAGGACATGCGAGGCCCTGCTTGGAGGGGCCCAGACGTGCTTGAAGATCTGAGCTAAACCAATGTGAACATTTCAGGAATTAGCACATAGGTTGTCATAAAACCTTGGAGAATTGTGAAATCAGAGCAGTTGAGAAGGCCTGAAAGTATTGCCTTACTGCACATTTCAAACACACCGATTTCCACTAAAATCCAAATTTAACGAAATAGATGAGTTATGATCGAAAACTATGGTGAATATTTAAATTTTTTTTTTTTTAAATAATACAGTAAAAGGAGAACTACCATAAATCTACATCACGACAGTTCCCCTGGCTTTGCATGCACTCATCCCCTCTACTCTTGTCACTTCCTGCAGCAGCTCTGGAGTTCTCTTTCCTGAGGGCTGCTCCTGGCCCTACTATGCCTGCCTCGATACTTTGATTCATTTCAAAACATGGTCATCCTGACTTGGGAGGAGTCAGAAGTCCCACGGTGCCAGATCTGATTATTAAGGTGGAGGAGGGCAGGGTCACGATTTTGTGAGCTGCCTTTCTGTTGGACGATGCTCGGCAGCAGCAGTTACCCCTTTTTGATCACATCTCATAAACACACTCAGGAAAGAGGACTCTGGAGCTGCTTCAGAAAGCGTCAAGGACGAAGGAGGTAGGAGGTTCAAAGGGAGGGGAAGGATCTTGAGGGGGATTCAGGGCAATGTGTCTTTGTTGTAATAAATCTTTTTAACTTAAACCTTCACCATATGTTTCGATCACTGTTTGTATAGTAAAACTATTTCCAAGTTGAATTGTAAATTCCCCTGCTCGCGGAAAAGGAGGGAAGAATCCCCAAAATGTGTGAGTTCCTAAAAACAAATTCCAGAGGCAGAGCCAGGCCCTGGATGCCACCTGTCCACCTACTGGGATGTGTGAGTGGGCACTCGGGGGAGTCCGCACCCGGCCCAGGGTCACCACTGGCGATGCCCAAGCTCCGGTCACGAGCACAGGACAATTTGCCCAGGAAGAAAACAAGACTGAAACCTGGCTGCTAAAGAACAGGACACTCAGAGATGAGCAGGAACAAGTGTGATCAAACCCAGCGCACAGGAATGGGTCTTCCCATCTGCCAGGTGTGGCCGGGAACTTGACAGACGCTGAAATCAGTTTGGGGCAAAGCTACTGAAGGGGTCTGGTCAGATGTCTACAAAACCTCTTAGCAGTGCCAAGCCCGGTGTAAATGAATAAAAGCTCTCCCTCTAAACAGCAACAGCTAATGAGGGTGTGAACTGCACCGTACAACCCCAGGTTTGAAGGAAATGACCCTGCTGGCTTCCACCATCCCGTGGCCTCCCCTGCATGGCCCGGCTCATGTGTTGTGCTTGTCAAGTGAGCCTCAGCCGCAGAGCACCCGAGGGCAGCCCGAAGTGTGGCAGGAAGGGACAGGTGTCTCCCTAGGAGTGCCTGGAGAGTGAGACCTCCTCTTCGCGGTGGGTCCAGCTAACAGCGGGGGGACCTCGCAGGCCCCCGACCCCATCTACCCTGCGAGCCAACTTACAACAACGCTTCCACCTTCTTTCCAACCACGATGCCCCCAGGCATTTCCATGAAGTCATTTCCTCCCCGGCCCCACTGAGCCCTGTGCTCACACCCAGGGGCGAACAGCGAAAGGACAGAAAGCCCTCTAAAGGAGAAAGCGGAGGCCGGCCGGGCAGGTCACATCGTTTCCGGTCGCAGCTCTGGCAGGTTCACATTCCGTTCTGCGGATGAGGGAACAGTCTAACGTGCAGTCCTGTCACCACAGCTCCGAATACCTTGGCCCCCCGCCAGCGTCACATGGGCGCAGGGAAGAGTCCGCCTCAGCCGTGGCAGCCACAGTGGGATGTTTGCTCCCTGAGGCGGCTCCAGCCTCTCCCCCACCACGTGTGGAGGTCCTGACCCTCCGGGCTCACAGAAGCCCTGATGGCAGCAGGGACCCACTGCTGCTGGAGGTTCGCTTTGTTGTTTTGTTTTGTTTTTAAGGACTCAGAAAAAAACACAGAAGAACATCTGAGTTCTAAAACACTCCATTAGCACTTTCCAGTCCTATTTTAGAAAACCAATGGGAAAAAAATGGAAAATGGAATGGGCTGGGAAATGTTTCCATCAGAGCGCAGTTGTGATTTTAAAGTAGGAGTTGGGTATCTGAACCCCTTAATGGCAAGCTTGATTAAGGGAAGCTCAGATGCGGTGTTTACAGCAAACCTTGATTAAATCCCCAAAGCAAATGGAACAAAATAAAAAGAAAAAAAGAATCAAGAAGAGAAAAAACATCCCTTTCAGGGTGTCCTGGGGGCCAGAGCCAGAAGAATAAACTTGGAGGAAATAATATATGCGCCCCTTGGCTGGGCGGCCGCCAGCCCGCGTCCTCCCTGGTTCCGCAGCCCTTTGTCTGCCGGTATATTTGCCTGCTCGATCTTTTGAATTTCAGCTTTGCAAAAACCAGCTGTCACCCGGCCTGCTTTATTTTCACCGTGTGCCGTCGCTCAGGCTTTATGAAATGCTGAGGAATAATGAGGCCCATTATTGCCCCAGGCCCGGGGGAGGCTGAGGGCCAGGCCCAGCGCCGCGAGACTGAGTTTCCACTGGACCGCAGATGTGGGCGGGGACCCGGGCGCCCAGAGAAGCACAGCCCGCACAGCGGGGCTCCGTCCACCTGTGCCGGGTGCTCCGGCTGCCACAGAAGGAGCCCAAGGCCAGAGAAGCCAGCAGCTTCCGCCGTCGGCAGCAGCACGGAAGGGAGGCCACCTGTCACAGAGGAGCTGTGCCCGGGAATGAGGGGCAGAGGTGCACAGGCCCGGCTCCAGGCCAGGGGACAGTCGCGGGGACTTGGACACCGGACAAGCGCTGACCCCTTCGGCCCTGCACCTGGCAGTGGCCTTTCGGACGGACAGGCTCGAGAGGCAGCTCCTGTCCTCCCACAGCTGGAGGGACCAGGAAGCCAGTGATTGCAGGAAACAGGGGCCCCTAGGAAGAGGTCGGCTCCTCGGCCTGGCCTCAGGCAGGCAGCAGCTGCCACCTCACAGCCTCCCCACCCCTCCACCTTTCTCTTTGTGCTCCTCTTTCATTCTTTCGCTGGTTTCTTCTTTCTAACTGCACAGAATAAGTACAGTATCACCGACTCAGAGTGCTCCTTCCTACTCTGGAATGCGACGGACCTCACACTAACTTCCTCCTCGGTGCCCTCTAGTCGGACCCTGCACAGCTCTGTTTTCTCAGGTTATTTCCTCTTCTTCTCCCTTCTCTTTTTTCCTTTATATTTTCCATTCCTTTCCTTTTCTTCCTCCAACTACCCCTCCCTCCCTCACTTCCTTCCTTCCTTCCTCTCTGAAAACAAACTGCTCATTTCCTTCCTAGAAACTCATCCTCCAGAGGCAGTATTGGCCTCCCTTGCTTTCTGCTGTACATCTCAAGTTCCTCCCTCACCTTGGATTTCATTTACATCAGAGTTTGAGAGTCACCATCTGCAGGAAGTTTCCGACTCAAGCACTTTCTGCCACGTACAAGGTGCCCTCTTTTGTACCCTCAGATAGGCGTCTGTCACAGGCCCAGCACTTCAGGTCCTGTGCTGGTCTGTTGGGGGGTTGTAGGGCTGCGCTGTACAGTGATGGTGGAGGGAGCTTTTTGGAAAATGAACTCACAGTAGTTGATGCAAAGTTTGACACATGACGGATTTTCGCCTCTGACCACCCTGGAAGGTCAAGGTCTACATTTGCCCTCTGTCTAAGAAAAGAAAGAGGCACCTCGTACAGAACAGTGGACTTCACAACCTGACACCAGGAGGTGAGACAAGATGGGCGTCTTCGAAGATGGGAAGCAGAGGAGATGAGCTCTGAAGATGCCCTGCCAGCTCTCCAAGCCCCAGGTCAGGAGCAGGGCTGAGGTGGACGCCATGGTCCCTCTGGAGTGGGCAGAGGAGCTGGGGCACCACAGGTCATGGGAGGTCAAGGAATCCACCAGGAGAGCTGTAGACAGGCCCTGAGCTTGCAGCTGGTTCAGGAGAAGACCAGCTGGTAAGGAAAACACCCAGGCTGGGAGCTGCATCTGGAGGGCTCAGGGCAGCAGTGCCAGGCGCCCACAGTGCACAGCAGGAGCTTGACCCAGATCTGACACCTCCTGACCCAGAGTGGAGGAGCTGGAGGGGTCTGGTCTGAGAAGAGTGGAGAATTTCACCTATTCGAGAGCCAATCTGATTCTTAAAACAGGTGGTTCATCTCCCAAAGTCAACTATCAGAATGCAGGTGAGGGGCATTTCTATGAATGTAAAACTTGTGGCACCAAGCAAAATAAAATCTCCGGCAGTTAAAAATGTCCACTAGGGAAAACATGTCCTGGAAAGGAGATAAAAACCTTTCAAGGGGAAGGGGTCCAGACACAGAGCAGATGTAAGAATCAGCAACCTCCTCGGTGTAGCTACTAGAGCCGTGCTCTATGCAGCTGGATGTCGGGAGAAGAAAATAGGATGGATCGTAACTCTGGAAACAAAAGCTTCAACATCTACAATGAAGGGTGCAATGGATGTGATTAACAGCAAGGTATTAGAAGAAGGGCTGGAAGGCTAGTACATCTTAAGGAGTAGAAACCATCCAATATGAAACAGTACATATGTATGCAGGGAGGAAGGGGTGAGACCATTAGCTGTGAGGAGACTTCAAGCAGCTTAAAAGACATGACTGAACTCTCTGAAGAGGAAAAAGTGGGGGACACTGAAAATTCTCCAAATTTGATGAAAATAAGAATTCTTTCTTTCCATACCAGAAGCTCACAACTCTCAAAGCACAGAAACAAAGCACATCGCAATCAAATGCAAAAAATAGTGACAGAGGAAGAAAATCTTACATAGAGGGGAAGAAAGATAAAAATGAGAACAGATTTCTCACAAGAAATAGTGCAACTGGCAAAATAGCCAGATAACATCTTTAGGGTCCTGGGGGAAGCACGCTGTCAGTGTAGAATTCCATAACGAGCAAACTGCCTTCCAGAAACAAAGCTGCAGCGCACAGTCTTTCTGACACACAGCTGGGCAACTCTGTCACCTGCAGAATGCTAAAGAGGGCCTCTGGCGGACAGGAAATGTCAGGAGTTTTCTGGTTGGAAGTGAAGGCGGTCAGCAATGAGAAGTACTTGAAAAAAACAAACAAGATGTTTTCATTACTTAACAAGTGCTTTTGCACATTGATATGTAAGCAAATATATTAAAATGCATGGTGGGCTTTGTAACATCTACAGAAATAGACTGTGTGCTGACAGCAGCAGAGAAGTCTGGGGGAAATGGAAGTCTTGCTGGGCTGATTCTTGCAGTACATGTAAGGAGCCCTGCACCGGGGATGCAGGCTATGATGGGTAAAATACATCCATGTACTCCGAAGAAACCACAGGGAAACAAGTGAAATATATGGAAATACATATGCATATCATCTCATGATTCATATACAGCATTTTTATTTCTAAACAATGTAAGAAATAAAGTGGAGTTATAAAAAATTATTTAACCCAAAAGAAAGCATAAGAAAGATACACTAGGAAAAAAAAAGGGGGACCAATTTGAAACAAGCAGTAAGATGGTTTAAACTTACCCATGGCAATAATCACACTAATTATAAATGTTCTAAACACCACAGTCAATAGATAGAGACTATCCAATTAGGCCAAAAACCAGGACACAGCTCTATGCTTCATGAAATAAATCCAAAATGTTTGAAACAAACAGGTTTGACAGTAGACATAAAAATGTTTGAAAATAAAAGAATGGAAAAAACATACATGAACTAATCCAGTCAAAGTGGAGGGTCTGCTGGTATCAGTAAAGGTAGCTTTCAGGGAAGTGAATATCAGAGATAGGGCAGATCAGGTCATTAGAATGCATACTAATCACAGAACTTTATGCACATAGGCATAGATAGTATAGATACATGAAAAGTACGAACAGTGAAGGGCATATATCCAAGCTATGGAAGAAACTCCCAAGCTGAGTAATGAAAACCAAATAGCCCAATAACAGATTCCAAAATACGTGAATGGCTACTTCACGACAGAAAATATAGAGATGGCAAATGAACACAAAAAGATACCCAACATCATTAGACACTGGGGAAAGGTAAACCAGAGCTGCGATTGCTACCCACCAATTCGACAGCTCCAATCCGAAGATTCCCAGTGTCATGTTACTGGAGATGTGGAGGGACCTGAGCTCCGCTCTTGGTATAACCACTCAGAAAACAGTTTGGAAAACTGAAAAGTGCAGTAGCCCTTGTATCATGCAGTTCCTTTGTATTTGCCCAGGAGAAACAAGAGCAGACGTGCATATAGACTGTGGCTTTAGTCATCACTGTTCCGAAGTCCATCGACAGGTGAGTGGGCAGGTGCCTTGCTTCTCTGAGCACCAGCACCCCAGTCCTGAGTGAGGGTCCTGTATCTAATAGAGCCTCTTCTCTCTTTTACTGGTGCATCCTGAAAAGCCTTTTTCTGTAGTGGAAGTCAGAAAACCTGAAAAGTTATTTTAAAGAGATGGGTCAAGTTCCTTGCTTCAGTTTCAGGGACCCAGCCCAGTGACAATCCTACCTATCACCTACCATGCTACCTGCCTATCTGCCACCTCACCTAGCATCCTACCTACCTACCGGCCATCCTACATATGCCTTCCCACCTGTCACCTCCTTACCCACCACCCTACCATCTTGTATTCAGATGTCCCCCCAAAGCTCATATGGTCGGTCATAAGTGTGGCTTTTCAGAGCTGTTTAGATCTAGGGCATGTGACATGGGGATTAAAACTGAATGGTACTAAATTAGTTCCCCGATTTTTTTTTTTTTTTTTGGACACTGACACAGTGTTTAGCTATGTAGTTCAGACTGGCTCACTATGTAGCCTGAGCTGGCCTCAAACTCACAGCAAACCTCCTTCATTAGCCTCCCCAGAACTGGGATTATAAGTGTGTGCCAGCACATCCACCTTCTACTCATTGGTTTAGCACAGTTCCGGGTGTGCACAATGGGAAAAGCCATCCTGGGTGTGGGTGGCACCTCCCAAAAGGCTTGTAGCCTGGATGGGATAAGCAGGAGTACTGGAAAGGCAGGCTCCCTTCACTGCTGCTGCCTCCTGCCTGCTCTGCCATGGATGCTTTGGGACCAGACAGCTATGGACTGAAATCTCTGCAATTTGTCAGCTAAACTAAACCTGTAGTCTTAAAAAAAAAAAAAAAAAAAAAAAAAAAAAAAAAAACAGATGAGTGGACGAAGTGCCATAAAACAGAGTTTTCCCAAATAAAAGAATAAACTACTAGTGCACACGGCCAGATGGGTAACTCTCCAAGTTGGAAGATAAAGAGCACAACTCCGTTATTTAATTCATATACACTTTTATAAAATGCAACCGAGCCTACAGGGACAGAAGGCAAACCAGTGGTTGTCTAAGGAAGAAGGGGTGGAGTGATTCTCTCTGGGGTGTGAGGAAGCCTGGGGGTGGTCTGCTTGTGAACTTGATGTTTCTCTGGCTGCACTTGATGCACAGGTGGAAACTTAACAATTGTAGGTTTTATGCTTAGTTTATTACAAGTGAATGATGTAGGTGTACAACTCTCAGAAAGGAGAGGGGGAGCCCTGGAGGATGTCGGGAGGGGCTGCCATGGCAAAGAGGCACAGAGCTTAGCTTGGGAGCTTCCGGAAGATTCTTCTCCGAGGGTTTATGTGTCTCTGTCCTCAGGAGTCAGGTTCATCTCTGCACCCCGTGCCGAGGGAGTGACTGTCACATGACAGCTGCTCACCTAATTCTTGTAACTGATTGAACGAATAAACCATTGCTTTTTCTTGGGGTGATGGCCAAGGTCAGGAGACGAGGCCAGGCTGAATGTGAACTCGGCTTGTGGAAGAACCTGGAGACTGGATGAGTCAGTGCGCATCAGAGCAACATGGCCGCAAGCACAGGCTCAACACTGCCTGGAACAAGGGTTTGTTTGAGGTGCTTAACCTCAGGCCGCCTGTGACATCACTCCCCGGAAGGACCCAGGTGCAGTGGCACTGTTCCTTGGTTCCTGTTTGCACAAAGTGATGCTCACCGCTCTGTATGGCCAGATCCTTTTCGTGTGGGGTCTGTTTAAAAGAACAAAAGCCCAGTAGAGTCTTTCGTCTGAATGTCTGGCTCCGGACCCCGGCAAGTCTGTTCGGTTCTGGAGTCACCTCGAGAAGTTTCCCAGTTTTGCTTGAGCCCCCTGCCTATGGAGCCAAGAGGATTTGCTCAAAGCAATCCTGGGCGTTTCCTAGATCAGTTTTTGTTCATGGTTCATTAGCAAGAATCCCTAGAATGCCATCAGCAACCCCGAGTTGTTGATTTGAGGAAGCTAATTGTTTCTTACAAGTCCCTTGAATTAACACTGGCATCATTTTCTGGGCAAAACTTCCACCTCGGTAGTGCACAAGGACCTCTTGGGAGCTCAGTGTGAAACGTCAAATGAGCACAGCATGGAGCAGGTCGCTGAAACGTGTGGTGGGGAAACAGTGGATGATTTCTTCTCCGATAATGAGATTTTTTTTTCTCCTAAAAAATCATATTGAAGATGAAGATGGAAATCTAATTGGAAAAGATCACAGAATATTCAGAGATACACTCCCCCTACCGAAACATGGTCCCCGTAGCTATCCTCACAGTAAATATGTAATTTATGTTTCAGTTGAAGGTCCTGAAACACGGTGTAGTGATTAAGTGCCATTTATCAGGAACCTGATCAGACTTTGTGAGGGAAGGAGAGATTAATTCAGCTGGCAGAGGTAAATAGGTAGCAGTAAGTCTGACGAAAACTGAACTGTCAGTTGATAAAATGTCCACATGCTTTCATCAAAAGTGTCCAGGATACAGCCCCATTCCTTCCATAAAGCGTGCTGAGGGGGCACTCATAATGCTGCTCCCTTAGAGCTGGTGATTCTTCTTACTGGGGACACAGGGCTTGCCCTCAAGACCACAGCCAGAGCATCCGGCCTCAGAATGGCTCGGCTGTCCAAGGGCCATCTGGGGGTCCCAGGAGCTCCGGATGCTGTAGTCGGTGCCTCAGGAAGGTGGAAACCTCTTGTCTCTGCCACCTGCCTTGAGAGCAGCATTTTCATTATCTACCAAAATCAGCAAGGGTGAGTCTGACAGAGTCACAGCCAAATGACAGAGATGGCAGTGGTTTTTTACAAAAGCAAACTGAGATAAAGAAAAGATAGATATATACAAAAAGCAAGAAGATACCTAGGAGCAAAGTTATCCCCTGATTATACAATAGCATGCTTTTGGTTTTACATTTTTAATCACAAGAAATATCAAACATAGTAGACAGAGTGGTAGAATAAGCTCCTTCTGTATTCACACATAGCTTCAAAAATTACCAAGCGGTCTTGCTGGAATTATTAGCAAACTCCCATGTGAGGAAAGACTCCTCCATTTCTACTTAGAGCAACGAACCAAACAGACTTTTGCAAATATGTAAGACTTTGAGTTTTGAGGGTTCACACCAAGGTAAAATACTTAAATATTTTCATCTCATTAACTTTAAGCTCTCCACGTTTATCTGCCATAAATACATTAGATGAGAATACAGTGGGAACCGCAGGCCTCTGCTCTGTCAGCTCAACATCAGACGATACGGTGGAAATGTTTTGTTTAATACGAATGTAGAGATATTCCGGCACTGGTGGGGGCCTGCATCTGGGTAACCATTTTTTCGGAATCCTGGACATCCGACTTTGCTGCTTTCCAAGCACTGGTATCAGTGCCCGAGATGACCCTAGGGAGAAGAGGAGGATTTCGGCTGGTGGGTGATGTTTGGAGTTTGGAGTCACCAGTGCAGGGGCAGGTGGCCCTTGCCTTGATCATCCTGTGGGAGGCCCTGTCAGCGTAGGAGCTCGTCGGGGAGCTGATTGCTTACTGCTGGCCAGGAAGCTACAGACCAAGAGAAATAGGCCGGGGTCCCTGGCACCCTCAAGGGCACATTCCCAGCCACCTAGCCCTGGGTCCTGTGGAGCCGTCTCTCTGGGTGTGTGGGGTGGTCATCCCCGGCCACTCCCGTGTCAACCCCTCGGCCCATGGGAGCCCAGACCTGTGCTCAGTTTGCAGCCAAGCCACAGCGAGAGTTCAGGGGTCTCTGTCCGCACGACACAGTACAGAGCCTTGGACACAGCCAGCAACGGACGTACTCGAGGACCAGGCACTCGGGCGAAAGGCCTGGGAGTGGCTCCTCTGTCCCTACCACTCTGTCTCCCCTCGCTCAGGCCTCGCTTTCACGTATTCTTGAGAGCCACGTGTTTTTATGCAAAGTTATGAAACAGTCTTTAGTCCCGACTCAACAGTAGTAGCTACTTGCTACCGTGTATTAAAATGCTAATTTCTATAAATAAGATGCGCTTCTCCTTGGAAAGCAGCACAAATTTAGTTTTGTTCCTATGTGGCATTTAAGCGAGCAATCACCAAGAACTGTGTCAGGTTCGCAGATCCACAAGGCTACTGTAGTGCAGCGCGCTGCTACTAAGTTACCTTGAAACAAGTTTTGCTTTGATACTTTTCAATGGGGAATAAAACAGATATGCAGAGAAAAGCACTTCCAGGAAGATGTGGCTTTCTGAGTGTGTGTGTGTGTGTGTGTGTGTGTGTGTGTGTGTGTGTTTCCCTGTGCTTCTGTTTCTGCTTTTGCCACTGCTCTTGTGTTTGGTGTGGGGAAAAGGGTGCTTCTCCTGAGAACCACTGAATTCGACCCGCATTAGAGTGCACTAATGCAAACCGAGATAGAATTGTGTCCAACCACTGTCCAGGTCAGACAGAACAGGAAATGCTAGAGGATGACATCACAGAGATTCCCAGACTAAGGGGGAGGTTTGTACAGTGCCTCTAGCCAGAGGGACGGGTCATGTGCTAGATAAGGAAGGCTGTCATCACTGTGCGAGGCACTGGGCTTCCTATAAACAAAGCAGATACTGCTAAACTGGGTATGTGAGCAGCCCACACCCAGGGCTGGAGGTACCCTGGGCCTTCCTGCCTGTGCGTGCCGGGCAGCAGCCTGAGTCCATCCACCCTGGCCTAGCACAGAGCTCCAAGGCAGAGCAAGACAGCTCAGAGCCATGGCTCGATGTAACTCTTTGGATGTGGGTGCAAATCGTGAATCACCTGAAGGGATTCGCCTGGGTCCACTTAAAGACACCATCCAGGGAAACTCTGCCTGCTATTGCCGCCCAAGGAGGAGAGCTTTCTCTTTCGAGATTAAACGATTTCCCAGCCCTTCTGAGCTGCAGGTGCGTGGCTGTGGAATATGTGCTGCAGCCTGGGAGGCACCTGTAGGCTGGGAATGAGTGTGCAGCAGAGCCAGAGTCTCGCTTCTAGACCTGGCCTGGTCGCCTCCCAGACAGTGACCTTGGATAAGAACTTCGCCCTTGCTAAACTTGTTTCTCCCTTTTATAAATTGAAGGTACAGTTCTTGAATTTTCATTTGCAGAGGGGTTGCCTGAGACTCAAGAGAAGAAGTACACAGCAGTGTTTGACACAGTCCAATGTGCACAGACACTCGTCTTTGTAGTGATCACGAAAATGATGTCCTCACTCTGGAATCAGAAACTTGGGTGATGGGGCAGTCAAAGGTGCAGGGACGAGGCCGGCCAGAGAGTTCCGCAGCTCTTGCCTTGCCTCGGCGTCAGTCAGTGCTCCCCTCTGCTGCTGCCCAGCAGCCGTCCCTGCAGGTTGTCTGCTGGGTGGTGGCTGTTCTCCACCTCTGTGCTGACTGGAGTGGGACAAGTCTGAAGGGAGACTCAAGCTGGGGTGGGGAGCATGGGTGCTCACTGCAAGCCCCCAAATCCCGAATCCTGCCTGGGTCGGCTCACGGTCCAGGGTCGCTTCCGCTCTTGAGGTGCCAGCAGTGCCCGTGCTGCACCCATGGGCCTGGCCCAGAGGCGGCACCCACGCAGACGTCGGGGTCACCGTTCAGATCTCTCCCGCCATACATCACAGCCCTCTGCTGCCTTTGCTCTGATACCTTAAGACAGGGTTACTCTGTGTTTTCTAGCTCTTCACAGGCACGGGACTAATCTAGTACCAGGCACTACATTTCAGCTAGCATTAACAGTCCACAGGGATATCAGGAAAAGCACTTTCAACGAAGAAACAGTGAGTTTTCAGTGAATTTGGCCATAATCGGTGAAGTGCTGAGTCGGCAGCAGCAGCACCTGGGGCATGGGAGGAAGGTGGACAGTTACCTGGGAAGACAGCATCTCAGTCCCACACACAGGGCCTCGGTTATTTACGATTTCATCTGCACAGACTGTCAGAATTCATGTTTGCAAAGGCTTAGGACAGTGCTGGGCTCGTAGTAACTGCAAATACAGGATTGTTCAATAAATACTATACAAAGCATAAATAACATGGGGCAGGCTGGGGGACTCAGGGTCAGCACGGCAGCCACAGTGGTCACAGATGGACTGTGCTTTCCCTTCGCGGCCCTCCCTCTCCGCACTGAAGCCCTCGAGTCCCTGGGGCCCATGTCTGCTCTGTCCACTTTTTGGTGTCTTCTGCACAGTTTCTCACACTGTCCACAGCACTGACCAGAAGCTCTTGCTGGAAAAAAAACCCCAAAAAGCAAGAGGGAGTGAAGGAACAGAAATCAGTCAGCCGGCACCATCCCAGTGCTTAACGTTCCAGCCCACGCTGTGACGAGAACGCCTTCGTGTCCCCAACATGGAAATGTTATGTCTTCGTCAAACCCAATGTGAAGGCAATTAATTTGTTTCCTCATGAAAAGAGCCTTGTTTGACTCAGCAGTATGATTCTTCTGAGAAGTCTCTTGTCATTTTGAGAGATGTGAGAAGTGCAATCCAGGAAGGAACAGTTTGCACCGGGAGAAATATGAGTAGTGGATGGATCAGCTGACAGCCACGCTCCAGAGACGAGTCCTTGAGGAGAAGACCTGCTCGACCGGCCCGAGGAGCGCCTCGGTGTCAGCTCGGCCCGGGCATCTACAGCACACAGTCTGGAACAGCAGGTGCTCTCCGAACCCGCAGTGACTATTTGTGAGCGAGGCCAGGGATCCTCGCCTGGACAACAGCAGAATCACCAAACACTCCAAGGGAGTGACTGCTACCTCTACCCTCCAGCAAGGGGCCACTAAAATCGATGACGGAGGACTTGAAATCCTGAGTGACACTTTCTCCCCATCAAGGAGGGATTGAAAAATATTGCGAATGTTTGAATTTTTAAAAATGAAACACACATTCCAAAGTGAAGGGGAGTATTTTAGGTATGGGGAAGATGATTTGGGTAGTGGCAATATGTCTTTGACTATAGTTTATTTTTAAAATTTAAATGTTGGGCTGAGGACTTAGCTTAGTGATTCCACTGTCTGCCTTGTAAGCACAAGGTCCCAAGTTCAATCCCTGGTACCAAAATAAATAAACAAAAATAAAAATTTAAATGTGGTTTTAATCACCCTTTTTTATGTTTTTTGGTTTTTTGAGACAGGATCTCACTATGTAGAGTTGAGACTGACCTGGAACTCACTATGAAGCCCAGGGTGGTCTCAAACTCACAGCGATCCTTCTGCCTCAGCCTCCCGAGTGCTGGGATTACAGGCGTGCGCCCCCAGGCCCAGCTTGATCACCCTTTTTTGACCAAATAAAAACACTGCAGGAGTCCTCATCCACCTTATTCGGCAGATCTGGTACAACATGACTTCTGTGTCTTCCCCAAATCAAACGACCATGAAAAGGAGAAGCTTTGGATCAGTTCAGAAAGTGGAGGCACCAGGACAGCACAGCTAAAGATGCTCAGGGAAGAGGACTCCAGAGCTGCTGCACGAAGCAGCAAGGACCATGGGATGTGTGTTCACAGAGAGGAGGATTTTGAGGCCGTTGATGGCAATGTGTCTTACTGTAATGTATGCGTTTGCTGCATCTTTTGATTAAACTGTATGTGTTTTCCTCCCGAGAGATAATTGAGGATTCATAATCTTTATGACAACAAAAGTATTTCTTCGGTGCTACATATTGTGAGCCTTATGCTCCCTCATAGCATGCTGTCCTCACCTTAGCAAAATAAAAATAAAGCAAAATGGGGGAAACAGAATCTCCTGTGTTAATGGAAGGATGAAATGATGTCATTCCAAGAAAAGGGGCACTTGGAAATATTAACTAAGTGACTTAGGCATTCATCACTGTCCGAGGAAACTCATTTAGAGGAATCTACTGTAATAAAAAGTATACCACCAAAAACTGAAAAGTGCTGTTTGCACACCTGTTTTTTGCAGCATTAGGACTGACGGGGAAGGGAGAGAGGCCACGACTCCTCCAACGGGGCCATGGTGAGTACACCGTGGTGCTTCCTCCCAGCGGGCACTGCAGGGCTCTAACAGCCCAGGGTGAACCCTTTTATAAGTTTCAGTGGTTCGTGCATCAACTAAGAAGAGTGTGTGTGCTCACGTCCACCTAGATATCTATGCAAAAACACATTCAACTTTGATAAGTCATGGAAAGGCAAGACAGGGAGAGAAATGGGCAAAGAAATCGTGCAAACAGAAATTAAAGCTAGAAAGCTAAATCATAAAGATCAGAAGTAAAATGAAAACAAACTGAGAAATTATTTAGAAGGTTGGTGCATATCTACACAGAGGAGAAAATTCCAAGTAACTTCAAAGACTACTAATGGGTTCTACCTCTCTACCCATCCCGGTTAGATGTTAAAGACCTGGAGAGAAATCTTGAATTCTTTTCAGTAATCACATTGTTAGTGAGAGTACTGACACAAGTCTTCTGAGATTGTGTTATCATATGGTGAGTGCAGCGAGGAACTTTGTGAGGTAAAGCAGCATTGTGTCATTGCCAAAGAGGACTGGGGTTTTTAGTAAGAAAGAAATGAAGATAGAGTTGTGAGCTTGATGAAATAAATGAGAACATATCCTGACTTTGGTTCAAAATTAGCAAGCAGTAAGAACTCACACTGTGTGTGTGTGTGTGTGTGTGTGTGTGTGTGTGTGCGCACGCGCACACGCACCTGTTCCTTAGCTTTGTCCCCTGACATAGGAATAGTGACTAACTGTATCAGGGTTCTCCAGAGAGGTAGACCTCTAGGGGTATGAGAGAGGCTCACATGTTCTCAGGGATGAGAAATGCCCGGGACATCAGTAAAGCACATTTTGGGGGGTCTACAAGGGTATCTGGCATGTGGAACAACAAATGGAGGGCAAGACCTTCCCTAAATAGGGTGGGGGCCTCAAACCAACTGGGTAGAGGCCCAGATGGAGAAAAGTAAACAAAGGAAGTCCCCTTTCACTGCTGTCCGTCTCTGCTTCCTGTCTGCCATAAGGTGAGCAGCTCTCCTCCACCAGGCCCTCCCACCATAATGTCCTGCCTTGCCACAAGTCTAAAACAGTGGAGCTGGCTGACCATGGACAAACCTCTGAAAACATGAACCACGATCAACCTTCCCTCCTGCCAGTTGATGTTTGAAGTTATGGAGAGCCAGCACAACCACCTTGGAGGCTGAGGAGTCCTGTGGGAAGATGTCTGCAAGCTGAAGAGCCAGAGAAGCCACGGCGGGATTCAATCTGGGCAGCAAAAGTCTCCCCAGCATAAACAAGCTCCTTCGATAACTAAAATGCAAGAAAAAAGGAGGCAAGGCCCGAATAATAAAGAAATTTCAGAGATGATTCAGTCTGTTACAAAATGTCGACCAACGGGGAATCCTAAATCAGACAAATTTTAAGAGAAAAAAATAAAATCAGGATATTAAAAAATGTTGAAGAATTATTTTTCACTTTTGAATGTGGGAGTAGACTCGAGGTTCCGTTTTGAAAGAATGCTAAGATTTCAGAGGTGTGTAAGGAAATACCCATGAAAGAAATGATACGGTGTCTCAGATTTGCTTCAGCATGTTGAGCGGAGGAGTGCAGAACGAGATTGCAGGAGAGGCAAGACCGGAACAATTTTACCCTTTGCTGTTGTGCTCTCTGAAGCTGTGTGGGTGACAGGGTCACAGGGGGTAGGGCCCCACTATTTATAAGATATAATGGGGGAAATCTGCATAGCTCAGTTGTAGAAAACCAGACTACCTGCACCTCAGCCAAAGCTCTCACCCGCCCCTGACCACAGGTTTGGTGTCTTACTTTAAAATGATCATGCTCTCTGCCTGCTTCTTAAGACTGCTGCGAGGTCAGGTGCTCACGGGAACCCTAAAATCCTCACCCTGTGCACACTTTGCAGGAGAGGTGAGAGGAGAACAAAGCTCTTCAGGTGTGGTCCCGTGAGCACTTTGGATAATACCCAGCTCCTCCATTTCACCCAGTGGGCATTATTACCAGGTGCATACGCTCATTTAATCCTCAAAGCATCCCACATGTGACCGTTGGCTTTGTAATGGAGACACAGATGGCAGCACCCGAAGGTTAACTAAATCACCGTAGATCTTACACTTGGCACTGCGAGCAGGCGGCAGGCAGGGTGGGACTCCAAGGCAGGCAATCCACACTCAAGCACCGTAGTCCACTGCACATTCATTCGATTTCTGTTATTATTACTGTTGCTGCTATTTGTTATAAATCAATGTTGATTGCTGATATTCATTTGAAAGCCCTGGTAAGACATTTAAAGGGACGGACGGGCCCACACTTGTACGGATTCAGTTTGGTTCTGCAGCCTGAAGACACTTGTCAGACATGTGTGACGAGACGCGCGGTACTGAACAGGAAGGAATCAAGAAGGATCAAAGACACAGCGAGACGAAGCCTGGGTCACTGTCCTGTCCCGAGGCAGAAGTCAGAAGGTTGCTTAGATCTCGTGCACCATGATTCACAGCCTCCCCTGGAAAGGAGGGGTGCTGTGACCAAGCCAGTCCGCCTCCCAGACGTCATCCCCGGAGCCAACAGCAGCCCTGCAGGTCAGTCCGGGAGGGCGCTTCTTGCTGCAGCTGTGGTCCCTGGATGTTTCTGGTTCTCCTCAGTTGTCATCACAGACAATGAACCAACTCATATCACCTTTGAAGACGGGTTTCCTGCGTGCAGATTCTTCTGGAAATAGCTACAAACACCTGACTCTCACCTCTCTTCCCAGGGCTTGCTATAACCGTGAAACACCCTTCTTGCTCCTCACGTCCAGGGTTATTTTGATTTCAGTGTCTCCCCGTCCCTCACAGCTACTGAGCTGATAGGAAATCTGCTGCGATCCGGCATCCCATCTCCCTTCCTGTTCCCACACCACTGGATCAGTTGGCCCCAAGGGGAGCAGTGTGGCATTTTCTCAATCCCTATCACCCAAGAAACTGGCCTAAAGCTTTCTTGTAAGCAAAAATAGCTCAAAACAGACATGATGAACGATCGTCACTGTATTTGACAATACACCAACAAGTGACCAAAATGTTTAGCATTATTCTTTATTCTAATGACAGTCTGCATTTCTAGTTCCAGTGGAGACTAAAATAAGAGTACATTTTCCATCCCTCTCTATGGAATCCTTTACACAAAGACGAATCTGAATAAAAATTCACCAGTGTTAATTCCTCTTGTCCAGGGACCATGGGGAGAAGAGCACCCCAGCAAGAGGGTTAGGTGGGGGTGGCACAGGGGTCTCGGTACGGGCAGTGTTGGTGCCCAGCCTGTGATCCACTTTGGGGAAGTGGGTGAGCAGAGTCTCCAGACACCCCGGCATGATGGTGCAGGATGTAATCCTGGCACTCGGGGAGGCTGGGGCAGGAGGTCAGGTGACTTAGTGGCTGACTTAGCCAGACCCTGCCTCAAAATAAAATGACAAAACAGGATGGGGATGTAGCTCAGGGCAAAGGCCCTGGGTCCAGTGGTCAACACAAAACAAAGTGTCAGCAGACGAGAAAAGGACACAACTGTGGGAAGAATCCCTACCAAGACCCCGTGCTGTGCACATCTTCAGTCCTTTTCTCCCCTTCTCTCCATCTCTGGGTCCCCCCCTGTGGGAAAATGATCTCTCCCCTTTCCTATTGTCCATCTTTCATTCGTTCTTTAATTTATTTATATTTCAAATCTCTCCTGTCTTCTCGAGCCTTTTCTGGTTCTATGAAAAGCCAGCTTGGCCCAAAGCAGAGCCTCAGTTTTAGAGTGAAGAGACTGTGGCGTTCCGGCTTCCGAGTCACGCTGCAGGTCAGCTTGGGCAGCCGGGGGCCCAGGTGTCAGGCACGGCCCTGCTCTGCCCAGAGTCCGTGTCTCGGCTCGAGGACCGACCCGCACCCCGCAGGATGACACTGAGAAAGTGGGTGCTGGGGTGCAAACCATGGTGCTACCCTCGCAGAGTGAGAATCTGGCATCCACGCCGCTCCTCTGAGTCCAGACAGCCACGGGGACACTGGGAGCCCAACGCCCGGACCTCAGGGTGCCAGGCGTGACTGCTCGATGCCCACAGCCTACCCCGGCCTCTCGGAGCCAGAGCAGGGCCTGGAGTGAACCTCAGCCCAGCCAGCCTACCTATTTCATCGGCTCTAAGTGCCCTGGCCACTCTGGGAACTCCGATACTGACAGTCTGGGCTTCAAACTATCAGTATGCTTTTTCTTTTCCTGTTTTCTCTTAACTGTCAGAAACAGTGTCTGCTGTAAAAGTGACAACCTGGGGCTTCTCCTTGTGTCAGATGCACTGAACACATAAAGAGATTGCTTTGGCTGGTGAACGGCATCCTCCTGTCCCTGCGGGGAATTCGGGCTATGTCTGGGCAGGGCAGATTCTCTAGGCGGGGGATTCTCTGCTGTGATGGGAACCACTGAAAAGAGCCACTTGCTTCCTGCTCGAGGTCAAACTGAATTGTCACACATGAAGCTCCTCTACGCAGCCCCACAGAAGTGATCCACTATGGCCAGCCACACGCATGCCCAGGTGTGCAAACGTGTTGTTAAATAATCAGCCAATCTGTCGCAGAATCTGGTATTATTTCTCAGGGTAGGGAGAGAGAGAGAGACAGAGAGAAAGAGAGAGAGAGAGAGAGAGAGAGAGAGAGAGAGAGAGAGAGAGAGAGAGAGAGAGGGGGGGGGGGACGAATAGAGAGAGAGAGAGAGAGAGAGAGAGAGAGAGAGAGAGAGAGAGAGAGAGAGAGAGAGAGGAGTGGCCAAGTAAAGAGCCCTTTGTATAGCTGGGAAAGGGCCCAGAAGGAAAGGCACTGATGGGAAAAGGCAGATGAACAAGAGAAAAGCTCACGATTTATTTAAGGTAAATAACCTGGGACACGGGGCCCTCAGTGATGCAGACGAAAAGACGGGACTCTGTGTGGTGGGGACGCAGCCCTGTTGACGCCTGGACTCTGTGGGTGGGCTGCACGGGGCAGTGCAGACGGTCAGGGAGCCCTTCCTGTCCCCACAGCTCCCCCTCAAGCCGCACAGAGCCCCTGAGCAGCTTCTGTGCTGGGGCTGCTCCTGGCCGTGGAGACTCAGCTTTCAAGGCAGGGACAGCCCGAGGACAGGTCTGCTGGGTCGCGCTGGCTCCGGCAGGACAGTCCAGCCGTGAGCTTCTGCGTTGCCTGTGCGGCGGCACCTGGGCTGCGTGTGGAGGAAAGGGAGCCGCGGGGAGCAATGCCGTGTCCTCTGCCTTGCTCCCTCTATCCCACTGGTGACCCCAGGAGCTCTTTGGTGTGGCCCCAGCTGGCTGGGATGATGGGGCCCCTCCTTTATTCTGCCCTTCCTCGTGGGCTTGCAGAGCCTCAAATCTCAAGTGAGCTGCTACTTATCTGTGCAGCTCTCCTTAGTGCTGAGAGGGCTCTGTCCCACTGTCTTCACTCTGCAGATAATAACAATGTGTAGGGCTTGACTGAGGTCACAGGAAAATTAGCATCTGAGCCAGAGTACAATTCTGAGCTCCTAAACCCCTATCCTGTCTTTGGGCTCCCTAGACAAAGCTGGCCCATCCTCTGGAGGTAAAGTTAGCAAGTGTGGCCGGAACTTGGGGCACCGCTCTGGGCCCCTAGAGGCCAGGGCGCCTTTTGGAAGCGCTCAGTCTGAGAAGGCAGGAAGAAGTCTGTCTCCAACTGGCTTGCAGAATGGCTTCCAGAGCCCACCTGGAAACCCGTCTCCCTTAATTCAGTTCAACGACATTCATCCAACAGCAGAAGACTAAGCTGGTGTGGGCCTGTGTCTGTCTTTTCCTGCATGTCTGCCAAGTGACTTCCGGCTGGCCTCTCCGGGGCCTCCCCTGGAGAACTGGGAGGCGGAGACCGATGTCTTGATTCCTGAAACACAAGGGGACACTGTGGTCACTTCAGATAATGTGTATCTTGTTTATGATGTTCAGGTCACGTGGATTCCTAAGGCCAGGTTTCACAGCCTCTCCTGCCAATGGCAAACAGATTCTTTTTTTTTGAGGAGGGGTTGAAATGGCAGCTCCTCGAGTGGTCAGGGCTGTCCAAAGAACCGGAACCAGTACCAGTGAGGGGGGAGACAGAGATAGAGACAGAGGGACAGAGAGAGGAAGAGGCTTGAAGAATCACTCCTGCACCTATGAAGTGGGGCGTCATCCTCAGGACTGGGTGGAGACCAGGGCACTAGGGCTCCCTGAAGCCGCTGCGCAGGGCCCCTTCCCCGAGGGCAGTCGGGGCTTCCCCAGTGCTGCAAGGCTCCTGGGCAAGGGCTCCTGGGCTGTGCCTCCAGTCGTGAGACCCAAAGCATCAGCAGCATCCCAGGGCAGCCACCCCAGGGCGGCCGGGAGACATGGATGCTGCCACACAGGGGCCTGGACTGAGGTGCCCCAAGGGCTCTGCCTGCCCCTCCTCTGGCTGGGTGGGTGGAGGCGCTTCCTCCCCTTCCCTTGTTCTGACCTGACTGACCTCAGGGCAGCAGGTGTCGAGGCACCGGCGTGGCGGTGTCTTTGACCCCTTCTCCCCCTCAGCTCAGCCCAGAGGCACCACATGGAGAGGACCAGGCACTGCTGTGCTGGCCGCGCTGCCTAGGAAGTCCTCCCTTGGTTCCCTGGTGCCAACTCCTGCTCCTCCTGCCACAGACACCTGCTTGCCCCCACCAGCCCAATTTAACACAACAACTGCCTGTGGCCTCCCTCCCCAAGAGCCCCTAAGGGCAACCAGGCTCTGTTTTGTTAGGAGGAAAGCAGGTGGATAGCATCGGGGACCTCCCTGCACCATCCCCCTCTGGGATACAGCATAAGGAAGGTGGGTGCACCAGCCGGCAGCAGGCAGCCTTTCTGTAACCTGTTCACTGAACAACCTGGCACGTCTTGCTAGAAATCTGCCACGTATAAAACCAGCAGGCTCTGGAGAATAGTCAGAAAGCAGAGGACAGGGCTGATCTTGCTCCTCAGACCCTGTCCTAGTTCCAAGAAGAAGACCTGGTCTATCCTGGGACTCACATGTTCACCTGCTGTGCAGTACATGAGGGAAACAGGACCATCGCAAGCTCGCCTCTCCCTGTGTCGCTCCTTTCCATTCCCCTTTCTGTCCATAAGAAACTTTTTCTCTTTGTCTTCTCACCCTTCCCATGAAGAAGGTTCCCGTGGTGGACCCAGAGTAAGTCCCATCTAAAAGCCCCATCTGTTCAATCAACAAACACTGATTTACATATTTAAAAAATCACAAAATTCAAAATAAACTTTAAAATATTGTAGTGGCACTTCAGAAATATAAAATGTAAAACAATTCACCTTTGATCTCTGATTTTACCCAAAACAAAAAAAACAGTGTTTCATGTGAATCTTTCCAGGTTAGTTTTTCAAAGTACATGAACTGAACAGTAGCTACTGGGTGAGAAGTTACTTGGGGTGAAAGAGACAGTGACACCCAGTCGGGCTGCAGCCCACCTGTCCCTGTGTACACCAGGTACGGCCCCCACCCCAGCGGGCCGCAGAGAAGGAAACTGCCTGCCGGAGAGGAAACCGTCTTCCCATGAGACCCAGCGTCGTTTGTCGTTTACGTGACGTGGACGCCAGTTGTTGACAGGTGTCCCCAAGGTTAACATGGGACTCACACCCAGCGTTCGGGGAAATACAGACAAGCACCCGGGGGACAAGTGCTGGAGACTGGGTTTCCCTGGGTGAGGGAGTGACGGACTCGCGGTGTCCTCCAGCCGGTAACCAAGCCAGGGTCATTTCTGGCACAACTTTGTAGGGCGCTTTCCTATTCAGGTGGAAGGAGAGACTGATTCCTAGTAGGCATTTTACACAATTTGTAAAAATCTATTCAGGGTTGGTTTCTGAATCCGGGAACTTTCTGACTCGGAGAGAAAAACAGCCCATCAGAAGAGCCTTATAGGTGCGCGGAACCTGATTCTAACACCACAGGCTGTGTACACACCTGTATCAAAACGTTATATTGTACTCCACTAACATGCCCAGTTTATGTTTCTACACACCAGTTAAAAAGGAAAGGCTTACAGGGTCTAACATGCAGCATTTTTTCCCTCATATTCTGCCTGGTTTTCCCTTATGCTCCTAACTGACTACATAGAGTACCCAGGGGCCAACATGACACAGAAAAATGCTTCTGTCCCCAAATCTAACTACATCCTACCCAGCTGGACCAGGCCTGGCTGGGGAGCAGGGTCCCCAGAAAACGAGACAATTCCGAGTCTGCCTCTCCTGCTCACCCCATTTGTTTTTGTCCAGAAGGCAGGTTTATTCTTCAGCCCAGAGTTTTCCAGCATCTGCACAGAATAGCAAGCTCCAGAGGGTCAGACAGAAAGAAAACTTCCCTCAGAGCGGTGGAGGAAGACAGTAGTGTTTCTGTTTGAAGCCAGAGAGTGTCAGCCCTCGCCATCAATGGACCATTGTGGTGGGCAGAAGAGGGACCCGAGGCTGTGTGGCAGGGGGAGGAGGCAGGCATCCTTGGAGAGCCGCCCTCAGCTGAGGAGTGCCCCCTCACTGCGTGAACTCGAGGAAACAGTGTCTGACCTCCTCCCTGCCAGCGAGAGGGAGCCATGCAGTGAGGATTGGACACGGACCCAGGACGGAGGGTGGGCGGAGGGTGCATGTTTCCCGTTCTGATTCCCCACCGCCCACCCGCCCACCGCTGGCCGTGGCTGGAAGACCACCGCGCGCGCTCTCAGTGCTCCTTGGATTCACAGCAGATTAAAATCAATGCTACAGTAAAAAGACGCCCGCACTTCACAAAAATTGGTTTTATAGAAAGGACGTTTTCGGGTCCATTCTGATGCGAATCAGCTTTGTCTCTAGATCTGCTAGGTGCCAGACAGGAGTCCAAGTGAGGGGCAGGAGTGGCTGCCTGGGGACAGGGATGGGACGGGCCGCTCGTGTGCTGTCCCAGGGGCGCTGGGCAGCTGGCTGCAGGGGCCAAGAAAGGAGTCTGCCCAGCCTGGCCTCTGTGACGGGCAGTACTGCTGCACGGTCAGGGCTGGCAGGAGCGGCACCTGTGGAACCCAGGCTTGCAGGGAAACAATGTGGAGGGAGGAAGACAAAGACCGGGCACCAAGGTCAGAGCCTCTGGGGCTCCACTCTGCCCGGAAGACACAGAACACCTCGGCCCTCGCCCCAATTCACCTCCCATGATGGGTGACGTGAGCAGGCCCTGGTCCTGGCGGTGGGAGCCAATAACAGAATAATCATGGTGATGAAAGTGAAGCCAACCTCGGCATTATTCTGTAAAGCACAAATCACTCTGTAAATTTGCCGACACGAGTGATCAGACCACACTGCGGGCCGGAGGTTTGCTAAACATTTATAAAGGGCCCAAACTCATAACGGGAGAACGCGTTTCAGACCTGAAAACTCACGGACAGGTGTTCAGGACAAATGCTCCAGGCAAGCAAGGTGGGGATTATATTCAAGGGATTGAAATAGGGAGCGTGTATCAGGGAATCTTTTATTGTTAAAAATGGATTTCAGCCAAAGATGCACCGCCATTCTCCCCTTGAAAATGTTTCCTCGCTCTTCAGACAGACCTATCCCATCCCTGCACTCTCTTTTGCTTTATCTCTTCTTTCATCAGCAGATGCGTGGGGTCCAGAGACTGGATCTCTCGGGGTCTGGAGAAGGAAAGATGTGAGGGCCGGGCTGGGCCGGGCCACACGTGCTGAGCCTTCGCCTGGAACGCGGGGACAGAGTCCTAACCCACTGCCGTATCCGGGAGCTCGGGGCTGAGGGAAAATGCAACACTTCCGTGACTTTCGGAATTTGCCCGAGATCCCGCAGCGTGTCTTAGCTGTGCGAGGAGTCACAGTAGTGAAAATAGAGCCTCCAGGGGGGTCACGCTGCGAATGCAAGTGCACATTTGCTGGTGGTTTGCACTGCTCTTCGCTGGCATTGACAGCAGCACTGTGGCTCGCAGCTTGCAGAGGCTGCAGCCCTTGTTTGGCCGGCCTTGCAGCAGGTGGAAAGGCCAGGGCCTAAGAGAAAGCCGGGCGAGAGAAGGGAGAAGCCCAGGGAGACAACCCTTCCAGGCCACGCCCCAGTGACGCCCCTTCCCGGCAGGCCCCACCTCCTAGCAACAAGTCAGCATCCTAGCAACAAGTCAGCTAGGAGCCCCATGGTCCGATCTCCTTCTCCACCTGGGAGCATGTGAGGCTCTCAGGGGCGTGGAGATCTAAGCCCTCACACCCTCGCATGCTAAAATCTTTCCGGGCATCACAGGTACGACAGTCCCCGGAACTGTATCTGTATACCCAGGTACTGTATCTCTCTTACGGCCCGTGTCAATTGTCAGAGAGATCAAATAGTGCAGGCAGGTAAAACTGACCCTGCGCGGAAGCAGAGGCTCGGGCCTGGGACGCTGCCTCGTGGCGGGAAGTCTGAGAGCAGGTTATGTTATGCCCAAGTCGCGAAGTCCCCAAAGACCACCAAGGAGTCAGGTCCAATGCAATTGCAAAAGGAGTTTATTGCAAGCTCGAGCCTGGACTGTCAGGTGTCACCGTTATAGCGGCTTCAGACTGGGAGACCAGATCCAATTTTGAACGGGGTTTATATAGGATTTTTTTCTGCTTATAATTGCTATTTTTAGTTCTCCCTTATCATTAGGTAATCAAGGGGCACCGGGAGGGCACTTTGGAACATGACCTAATGCTTACATTTGCAAAATTATCACGGGGTGCTAGGAGGGTACGTATTGGAAAGTTACCTAAGCCCTTCATTTACAGAATTAATTCCTCTTTTCATTAGATCATCTGATTTCTTGCTAAGATATATAACTATCTATGTCAACTCTATATCAGCTATAACTAATTCCTATATTGATTAGATCACACAAAGAGAAGCTTTTATATCAACTATGATTAATTCCTATATCAGCTATAACTAAATTAATTCCTATATCAGCTATAACTAATTCCTATATTAATTGAATCACACAAAAAGAAGCTTGTCTTAGAAAGAGGAACAGAAGCAGGATGGAGATGCCCTAAAAGAGGAGCCGAAGCATAGAATGGAAACTACCACATAGAATGGAATTGTTCA
>NW_022900918.1:41015133-41082963 GCF_012274545.1 Fukomys damarensis
GAAGGGAGAAGGGAGGGCAGAGGTAAGGGGAAAAAAATGAGAATCAAGACTTGCCATGTAAAGGTACATGATCCCAACAATGAATGTAAATGTACTGTATCCCTAAATGTACCAATAAACTCAATAAAAAAAATAAAAAAAAAAAGAATGGAATTGTTCAGAGGCACAGAGGAACTGCCATTGTCAAAGCACAGAGAAACTGCCACATAGAATGGAAACTGTCACATAGAATGGACTTTTTCAGAAAGGAACTCTTGCATTTACTCTATTCTGGGTAAGGGGTTTGGAGCCCATCATGACCTGGAAACTTGGTCCTCACAGTTACAGCAGGATTGTATGACTGCGGGTCATCAAACACCCCGTTCTGCTCACGGCAGGCAGGCAGAGTCACTTTGAGACATAGTCATTTATTTTTTTGTCTATTTTCTTCCAAACTACTACACAGAAGGGTAACATAAGGCTCCTGAGTCTTCCCAGATGGCTGGTGAGAGTTTAGACCTTAGATATCCAGGGATTTCAACATTAAGATGATCGTGATATCAACGCAGGAAAAGAGATGTCAAAGTGAGGGCAACTAAAAGCAAAGCAAATCTGTGCTTCGACTCACCAATGTTCTGTGTCGTCCCAGAGTTCACGTCGGGGTCTTGGCCCCCAGGATTCTGTAAGTGAATGGCACTGAGACCCCTCCCATGTCGCTGTAGCCTCCCCATCGGGTTCCGTCCTTCTAGCTCTTCAGCCCTCCACCCCGTGCTCCGCTGCAGGTGCATGCTGAGCTCTCCATCCACATCGCCTACCCCCCCATGCAGTGTTCGTCCGGTATAGGAGGCTTTCGGCGTTTTGAGTGGAGCTGGCTTTACTGGACGCAGTTCGGCTGACACAGGGTTTAAGTGAGGCCGGCCAAACCGTGCTGTTCCCCTTGTCAGGAGTGGAAGTGTTCTTCGGTTACTGTTATTTTTCAGCCTGCAGTGAATCTACTGGGATAAAACTTCCTCATGTGCAGAGAAACATCCATGGCACCGATGTGGAGGGAAGGCGAGACCTCCTGACCAGTCAACCTCAGTTGGAGAAATGAGCTTACCAAGGAAAGAATGTGTCTTAAAAATTCAGAGAGAGGGCCGGGGATTTAGCTCAGTGGTTCCACTGCCTGCCTTGGAAGCACAAGGATGCGAGTTTGATCCCCGGGACCAAAAGAAAAAAGAAAAGAAAAATAATCAGTGAGAGCTGGAGTAGGCAGAGACCAGAGCCCTGTGTGGGGAGGACAGGGCTTCTGTACGTGTGAAGGCGCTGCCTGTCCATATCCGATATCATCCAGGACACTTTGCTTCCCGATCTCCAGTCCAACTTCCTCAAGTACATAAGCACAAGGCGACAGTATGGTCATTTCTGTAACCGTCGGCCAGCCAGGTCGTGACCTGTGTCCCTACCTGCCTTTCCCTCTAAGTGTCCCTGCAGACCCCGGAGAAAGCAGGAACTCCTAGGGGGCACATTGCTTCCGATAGCTTAGTTCTGCAGTTTTCTCCTGATGGCTACAGTTGCTTCATCTGCACTTTAGATGAAGATTCTACAGTTCTATGTCATTTTTGAAAAATAATTTGTTTCGATCACATTCTCCCATGACTTAACTTTGTCTCTCATAGAAACAATGACATATTTAACTCCTGTGTCACTGAAGTGCATCTTGCATCATTTCATCAAATTCTGTAATGACAGCAAGGGCAGGAATGATGGGAAAAGGTGTGGCCAGAGGCACCTGCTTCCTGTCCACATCCAGATCAACAGGTGGGAGCGGAAGTGCTTGCAATTGTCCTGTGGGAGACAGGAGTGCTGAGGCCTAGTCCATGGCGCCAGCGCTCCTGCTCTCCTTTCTGCAGGTCAGAAGCTCACGGCAGCCGCACAAGCTATTGCCTTCCTACAAAAGACAAAGCACAGTCCAGTCTGTGCGGTGTTTATTTTATTGCTCATATCACACTGCTGACCAGAAAGAAATGGCCATTAATGAAACCACTTCCCCCCCTGCTGGTATGCTGATGTCTGTCCGTGGTGACAGCGTGGCTTTACACAGGCTGGCCGCTGTCACTGGGGGGCAGGTCTGCAAGGGAACGGGGAAAGCGTGCTTCCTTCAGTGGCTCAGCTCGGTCAGCCTGAGCCACGGCCGGGGGCCTTGGCTGGCACTTCCGTCATGGCCCTGAGCTGCCTGCTCTGAGGACGCAAGGTTTGCAAACGGAGCTTCCCACTTGCCCTCCCCATGAAGATCCTTGTTGATGATGGCGTTTTTAATTCTCTGCCCCAGACCCTTTCCTTTGCAACCTAGAAAAGAGCCAGGAAAGTCAAATCACCCTCAGGCAACCAAAGACAAGGTCACAGCGGATGAGCTCTGAGCTGGTGGTGTATCAGTATATGAGTTATGATCGAAAATGAGTCAATGCTTAGTTTCCTTAAAAAAGTTGTCTTGTTTTGAGACAGCATCTCTTTCTCTAGTTCAGGCTGGCCTGGAACTCACAGTGATTCTCCTGCCTCGGCCTCCCAAATGCTGGGATTATAGGCCTGCACCACCACGCCTGACTGAGTTTTCTAAAAATGTATTACATTTTAAAATGCATCATCATTCATCCCTTTCATAAGCCTCCCCCTCCCTGTGAGCACACTCACCCTATCGTCCTCGCCACTTCCTGCAGCAGCTCTGGAGTCCTCTTTCCTGAGGGTCTTTAGTTGCACTGCCCTGGCTTCCTTGATGTCCCAAATTGATTCAAAACATTTGCCTTTTGTGGTCACTCAGACTTGGGAGGAGCCAGAAGTCACGCAGTGCCGGACCCCGTGACTAAAGTGGATGAAGGCACAGCATTGCATTTTCATCCGCTCATCCAAGTGCGTGACGCTTGGCAGCGGCAGCCACCGTAGTTCTTATCTCACCTGGCAGAGCCTCAGGAAAGCGGACTCCAGAGCTGCTGCGGGAAGTGGCAAGGACCACAGGATGAGTGTGTTTGAAGGAAGGAGGATTTGGAAGGGGATTCATGGCAGTGTGTCTTTGACTGTGATACATTTCAAAAATTTAAATATTCATCATGTTTTTGATCGCCCTTGTGGATCTCATTAATTCACGGTCACCCCCAACAAAATGAATAAAATAACATAAGGAAAAATCAAAACTGAAACGCCACAGCATCTCTACACAGAATGGTGCTCACAGCAGTTCCTGGGTGTTTTCTGGGGTTTGGTTTTGATTTTCATTTTCCATTTAGAGTTAAACTTGTCCTTGGATACTCTCTGTTCTGATCTCCTCTTCTCCCTGGCAAACTGCATCGTAATTTCTAAGTGGGGGGCTCTGAAAGGCGTAGTGAGAGGAAGTGTCACTGCTCCATCAAGGACCGGGATCAAAGGCCCCTTCAGCACAATGTCTGGTCAGCGGCTGTGGCTTTTGCACCCGGCCTCTGGCATTGCTCATCATTAGCAGGATCACCAGGGAATTGTGCTGGGGAATAAAAGGCACTACTGGGATGATCTAAAAGAGAGGACATAGTACAAAATGCTGAGATTTTTGATGTGGAAATGAGCAGAAAGTCAGATCACCACTGCCGTCCAGGGTTGCCGGGCACACGTGCATGGGCTGACACACAGTGGGTTCTTGTTAAAAATGCAGGGGGCCCGTCACTGTTCAGTCACCAGGGCTCAGAAAGAACAGTGAGGGTGCGGTCTGGCCAGCAGAGGGTTTGCAAATCAGCCTGGGTGTAGGGATGCCATCTGCTTTGTTTCTCCTGTTTCTGTGGCTGCTTCCAGGCACCAACAGCAGGGAGGAGCAGGTGCCCAGGAAGCCACCAACCCAGGCTTTTCAGCGAAATGTCGCCAGCCCTGCTCTAGATGGACTTACACCCCGTGTGCCTTGGGAGAGCACAGTGTGGAGCCCGGTGGGGAAGAATACGTTGCCACCTCCGGGTTAGGACCTGGCGCATTTGCCCGCTTGGCTGCCACCCTGGGGCACCGAGATGGTGCCCGGCATCCATTTGTCAGTGACCAACTAATTTAAACCTTAGAGTGTCAGAAGAATAGCTACTAGTCCCACTCAAATACAGCAAAACTAAATAAAACCGTAGAACCAGTCCCAGCAGTCCTAGCTCAGGTGTTCCATGGCCCGGGATCGAGGCTTCCGTGCAGATCAGTCTCTTACTCTGTGGTTCTGCAGACTTAATTACTGCTCCGTAGGAAACGTGGGAGGGTTGGGGTTAGCGAAGAATGCAAGTTCCACTTCTCTTAGGACCTGTCGATTTGGGGCCGGACCGCAGCATGGGACAGCCTCGAGGGGCCCCACTGTGACCGCGCACCACACGCGCTGCGTCCCATGACGCTGCTGGGGTGGTACAGCGCTGGTCATGCCTGGATCTCCACATCTTCCAGGATAGTGAGTATCCACCGCGCAGCCCAGTGTCCAGCCTCAGGGACACTTCCGCCGAGCTGTGCGCGAACTCTCAGGAGTCAGCCCCACCAATGCACTTCCGTCCGGACAAGCCCTGTAGCCACGCACAGCCAGCCAGCCAGCAACCTCAGCCGCCATCAGCTGCCGGGGACAAGGAGAGCAGGCTGAAAGGAAGGGCTCAGACATGCTCCGGGTGACACCGAGTTCTCAGAAACTTGAAAACAAGGCTGGGAAATGTTCTGAGTGTGCTAACATTTGTCGGATGAGGGTGTTACGTCGCATACCATGAAAATTTTGTGGAAAACAAAATACACTATCATTTTCTAATCAAAGTCTGGGATGGTCTGACATGTATGAATGATCTTCTCTCATAATGAAAAAGCCAGTCTCTTTGGAGACCTTTTGGCATTATTGAAATTAATAATTCACAATTTTCATCTGGAATCAAGTTGTCCACTTGGAATGGAGGCCTCCTGACAGAGAAGTCCTAAGGCCCCAGTAGTCATTAGCATGTCTCTTTCTGTCCCTCTCCCTCTCTCTCTCTATCCCCCACCCCCAAAATTTCTTGAATCAGGAAAAAAGACAGTTATTTTGTGTCGTTTAACACCATTTCTCGGACAAACAATGCTATTTAAAGAGTGATATTTGGTGAGACTTTCTTTACAAATCCCAGGGCTTCGGTCTAGAGCAGATGACACTCACCTCCTTAGCATGGAGAGCACGCTCCAGACAGGGGTTTACCTGGATTCCGAAAGACACCAGGATGGGTCAGCAGGGGTGCTGAGTCTCTGTTGGGAAGGATCGGTGTACGTGGAGCATGTGTGAGGGGGTGGAGGAGGAGCACCCGTGGTGGTGTGGAGGAAAGCACGGAGCAGGGTGCCCCAACCTGTCTGCAAAGCCCTAACTGGAATCACAGGGGACTAGAGCAGCAAACTGGAAAGGAAGGGAGGCCCAGCGTGTGCCAGAAGCTGGGCTGAGAGAGGTGCTTCTGGCAGAGGCTGTCAGGGACCTGTTCTGTGTTTCTACAGAGTTTCATTCGGGAAGGTGGTGCAAGGGCACCACAAGTAATCTCCCTGGGAACTGCACTGGCCCACCAGAGCCACAGGAAGCTGGATTCTCTTCCACCCTGGCCATCCACACAGTGACCCTCCTTCCTTGCATTTGTATGCATTTTTCAGCTGACATAAAAGCTAGATTACAGCACTATGCGAAAAGTAGTTGCGTAATATAAATGTTTTTATAATAAAGCTTTGAGGACATCTTAAATAGATCTTTTCTGTTAGGTTTGGTTAGGTAAGGAAAATTTCTGTCCTTAGCATCTTAATTAAAATATTATAATGTTAGCAAAACAAAAAATCATTTGACATATTTATGTAGCAATTACATTTAAAAAGATTATTCTCTATTAGTCTTCCTGATTGCACTAAGCCATCTGTGCTTGTAAAAATAATAATAAACAAGAAATACCAATATGCCATATGTACTTTGTTAATAGTAATTAAGCAATAATATGAAGCAGTTACTTGTTCATTGTGATAATTACTTTAAAGGCAACTATTCCATACTAAATGATAATCAATTATTTATAATATTAAGCATTGCTGTCTTAGTTTTATTTTAACTTTAAAGATTGCTGGTGGCCACAGTCTGTCTCTGCAGTTGGGCTGGAAACCAGAAATTCTGTTGTGTTAATAACAAATTCTCAAAGAAAAGTAACAAGTTTTCCACAAATCAGAATTCTTCTTGTGGTCTCCTAGATTTTGAAACATGTATTTATAGTGTTTTCAAGAATGTGACTGCTATAAATATCTCACCTACCTTATAATCAAAAGTAAGTGCTTCTTTTCTCGTTGTTGTTTTTTTGTACTGGGGATCGAACTCGGGACCTTGCACTTTTGAGGCAGGCAAAAATAAATGGTTTTAATAAAACTTCTGGCAAAATGTGAATTGTGCACTGATCGTTAATAGGAAGCACAGCATAAATGTGAAAATAGAGTGTTATGACCCAGGTAAGGTTATGTTATTGCAGACAATATTTGATTGGGGGGAGAGGGTAAAGAACCATGCCATTTACTGCTTATCACAGAAAATATACTTTCCAAATGGGTCAACACTGACTTTAGCTTTAGACCCATTATTCAAGGAATGATGCATGAGTGTGATATGAGACGCAAGTAACTCAACATAATATTTAAACAGTAAAACTGCAGAAAATTCATGGTGTATAGTCAGTATTTGACTTTACTTTTATTGTGGCAAAAAATGCATTAGACTGAAGCAGTTCTTTCTGAATTTGCATTTAAAGAACCAAGCTCTTTTATTTTAGTCTCTTTCCTCGTGGAAACACTCTCATATCTTGACACCCTGAAATTAAAAGCGGAGAGATTTATTTTGGCTGACAGTCTGTAGAGGTTTCAGTCCATGGTGGGCTGGCTCCAAGGCAGGAAAGCATGGCAGAGGGGCCTGGCGAAGGAGATCTGTCAGAGCATGGCGAACAGGAAGCGGAAGAGAAGGGAGGAGCCGGAAGAAAGGAGAGGACCCTTCCAGGCCCCGCCCCCGTGACCGCCTCTTCCCCCAGGCCCTGCCTCCTGACCCCTGTCAGCTGTGACCTCCGTGATCCACTCACCTTCCGGAAGCCGGAAGCTGGTGAGTGCCTGAGGCTTCCCGGGACCTGGGAACTGACCGGGCTGCAGGCTCCTCCTCCTCCTCCTCCCGAGATAGGCGTTCTCAGGTGAGGCCCACCAAGCCCTAGGTGAGTCTCTCTCAACCAGAGGCAATTTTGTCCCAAGGACATTTGGCCAGGGGGTGAGTGCCCTTGGAGTGTAATGGGGGAGCTCGGGGTGGCACTCCTCACCCTGCACACCGCGGACCCACGCCAGAGGGTTGTCTGGCCTCGGGTGTCTGGGAGGATGACGGGGTGAAAAACCCTGGTCTTGGGACATCCGGACAGTTATTTACAGAGGACAGAGTGGCCATGTGGGGAGTTCCGAAGCAGACCAGAAAGACCCTGCAGTCAGGAGCTCTGCTTCTCATTTTCCACCAGAGGAAAGAGGAAACCTTTGGGGCAAAATCTCCCCCTGTGGTATGAACTAAGCTGCAAGAAGCTGAAAACTCCTCTGCCTATTTTGGGCAAGCGGGGAGAGTTCCTGAAGAAAATGAGCAGATCAAGAACCCCCCGAGGGTGCTTAGGGCAGTGGCCAGGCATCCCACGACGGATGCAGCTCCCTGCAGAGGGGTCGATCAGGCACAGGCAGTGGGGCAGGGCCCCACTTACTGCAGAACTGAGGGTCCCTCGGACCCCTCTTGGGAGCACACAGGGCATAGAGGCCCCACTTCTTCCAGGTGGCTGCAGAGAACAAAGGCCCCCTCGAGATCCGACTCACCGTGGAGGCTCTACAGGCCTTCGCTGTTCCCCAGGACCCCCACGCGGGGCTCATGCCACAGCAGCGCAGTTCAAAAGATGACCCAGGCCACCGCCAGGCTGCTAGGCCTCACACTGAAGGTGAGACCAGAGCGAGCGGAGGGCACTGGCCGCTCTGGGAAATCACAGGCTCCAGCAACCAAGACCCAGCCTGGGGCTGAAGGAGACGGAAGCCTGAGCCTGTGTTCAGCTTATGTCTCATAGCACTCCCTCCTTCCTGCCTCCTTCCTTCCCCTTCCCCTCCTTTCCTTCCTTCCCTCCTCCTTTCTTCCTCCTCCTCTTCTTTTCTTCTCCCCTCCCCTACTTCCACGAGTATCTACTAAATGCCGCTTGTGTTCAATGTCATGTTTGAAATGATACTGTAGTAAGCAAACGAGGCAAATCAGTATGTGCATTTTTCAGATTTGGGGAGAGAGAAAGATGCAGGGAACTTCCTGGGATGGTGTCGGGTGCGATAAAGGCTCATGGGAACACAGAGTGCAGGTGGGTGGGAGAGCTGCAAGGGGGAAGGGTTGCACCCACAAATTGTGTGCAAGACCTCACAGAAAGGGGGTTGGGTGCAAAGCACAGTGAGGAGGTGGCTGGTGAGGTGGGGGGGCTGGCATGGAGGAGGGGCGGCTCTGCAGTGCAGGGCAGGACTCCAGGTGACTCATGGGGGTGCTGCCCACAGGAGTTCAGGTCTTCCCAGGGACTCTCAGGGAGGTGTGCTGTCAGGACTGGGACCTGTGTGCCCACCAGGAGGGGCGGCTGCAGCCACCTCTGTGTGATGTGGTGGTGGCCTATACCCACCTGTGGAGCTGGCGCAGTCAAGGCTGGGCCCCTTCTGGAGGTTGGGTCAAGCTGGTTTCCCAGTTAGGTGCAGAATGTGAAAACTGAAAGGAAACCAAGGAAAGGGACTCCAACTCGTGGTCAGAAAACCCAAGGATGATCTGTCTTCAGGCACATAGGGAAGGGTATGTGTGTGTGAGTGTGAGTGTGCACATGGGCAGGGAGGCGGAGGCTCTGAGCTGCTCCTGTGGACCCCCAGGCCGTGGCTCTCTTCAGGGTCAGGGTGGGGTCTCCATGGAGACGGGCACTGGGCGTCCTCAGGGTGTGAGCACAGAAGACACAGGGACTTCATGGAGACAAAGAGGGATGAGGAGCAGGGCCTGTGGCCCAGGACCCCACAACACGGCAGGACCAGCAAGCGACTGAGGCAGGTAGAAAGCAGGACGTCCCTCTCCATGATAGACCCCATGTGCTGGCCCTGCAGGACACAGCTGGGTGACCCGTGCCGCTCCCTCTGAGCAGTGACGCCGAGAGCAGTCTCAAGCCCAGCGTGGTGAACGCCTGTAATCCCAGCACTCTGGGAGGCTGAGACAGGAAGATCACAAGTTCTGAGCCAGCCTGGGCACCTTAGCGAGACCCTCTCTCAAAATAAGAGTATAAAAGTGTAGGGATGTAGCTGAGTGCAGAGGCTCTGGGCTCAATCCTCAGTACTGTAGAAGAAAGAAGAGTGGTTTCAGGAGAGAAGAGTGAGCTGATGGCTGAGGGTTCAGGAGAGAACAGAGAGGAGACAGCAGAAGAGAAAGTGTGAAAGGGGAGGGAGGGCTGGTGTGGACAGAGCAGTGGGCCAGAGGCCAGGAGCAGGCAGAGGAGACCCGACGGAGGGCGGGCGCTGCCGGGCAGTCATGGCGAGGTCCTAGCGGGGACCCTGAGGGACTGCGGGGCCATCACTTCCCCTCTGACCAAGGAGCACCAGGAAGGGGCGCAGCCTCTCCCACGGGCTGCACGATTCCATCCTGTGGGGGTCACAGGGACCTGGGCAGAGGATAGAACGGGAGGGAATTGTGCAGGGAGGATGTGGCCAGTGCTTATCCTAGAGGAGGATCCGCATCCTGGCTGCCACGGGAAGCCCAGAAGAGGTGGGTCCCGGGCTGCACCCCAAGCCCTGCAACTGGATGATTTCAGACATAGGTTATTCCCGAGCTGCTCGGGGGTTTGTCTGTGTGGTTAAAGCTGAGGACGGGTGACGACATGGTATGGAGTGTGTGGTGCGTGTGTCCGCCGTGAAACACCGTGCATACAGGTTTTTCTGTAGTATGCTCTGCTGCATGTTGTGAACAAATGATTTTGACAGATACACACACGTGTGCACACTCCACATGAAAGCTTTTCAAACTTCCATTGCTCCCTTCTTTCAATAGGGCTGTTCTCTTAGTCAAGGCCCTTTAAGTCCCTCTTCTCATAATTCTGTCACATTTAGAGTCAGTCGAGACCTTGAGCCCCACTAACTCAGATTATTCTCTAATTCCTTCTCACCACCAAACCCCCAGGGCTGTGAGTTCTTCTGGAAATCTGTCTTTCCCGTATCTGCCAAGGCTGGGGCTTCCTTCTGGGGTCAGCAAGGAGGCCGGAAGCGTGGAGACCCAACAAGATCGCAGTCATCCAGGCCTCCTCCAAGTGTGTGATTCTCCACAGCATGTTCGAACAAGGCAGCGTGGCATGATTGGACCGGCTCTCAGTCCTGGTAAGTCAGGAGAAAGCGAGAGGTCTCCACCCAGTCAGACTTTGGGCCGGGCCGGAAGCCCCAGGACCAGTCAGCATCAAAGACACCACCACATTTCTCTTGGGACCCTCTGTTAGCATCGAACTTGTGCTGTTATCTGCTCCATGCCCTTTGGCACAGGACAGCGTTTACATGGCATGGAGTCAAGCGGAGTTTGGACAAATATTTGATAATATGATCGATGTGAGCAATCAGTGCAGTCACCTGCAAGTGACCTTCAGAGAAACTTCACTCCCTTCCAGCAGAAGCGAATGACCAGGACATCATCTGTCCCGTTCTGGCGTAATTTAGAAGAGAGCTTTGCAGCTGAGGCCAGCAGCATTCACCAAGGAACGTGTCCAGCAGACATAGTCCAGGCACCTGGGGGTGCAAGGCCACGGAAGGGCTCCCACGGGCTCCAGGGACAGCGGTTTTTATCTTCCAGCTCTGAGGAGCTAACATATGTTTCCCTGCTTCTGTGGCTTGGCAGGGCTCGCTGAGGGAAGACAGGAGCAGTGCAGCTCCCCATGAGGTAAATATTGTGTTAGGATCACTGTTAACCTTGGCAGGAGTCTGCTGCAGGATGCGCTTAACTGCCCACAACTGTACACAGCTCCGATCACGCAGGCCTCCCTGCCCCACACCACAAGCCTACTGCGGAGAAAATAAGCAGAAACACCACAGACTTGAGGCCGTGGCAAAGCCCGGGCCATATCAGGAGAGGGAATTCTTTCACCTAGCACCAAAGACGCTTGGACTGCTTTAAGGAATATTGAACTCACGACCCTAGCCATGAACTGAGGATCTGCCAGGCCTGAGGTTTGCAAATTATGTAAATCCCCATAGCAGTCAAAAGTAAGGACGCCCAGCAAGACTGAGATGGCAGGCAGCTGCCACCTCCCCAAGAGGGCTGCCTGAGCTCTCAGAAGTAGCAGATAGCCCCTGCTGAGCCTCTGTGACCCCTGGCACTCTTGTGACCTGAAAGCATCTGTCACCTCCACCTGTCCTGATGGGAATAATGTCTACTCCAGGGCTGGAATAGACACTCCAAAAGACACGGGGTCCGGCCTCTGCAGGGGACACACAGGATTTTCTAAGTCTGCCTAGAGACTTTCCTTTAAGAATTGCCGAGTAGCCAGGCATTGTGGTGCACACCTGTAATCCCAGCACTCGGGAGGCTGAGGCAGGAGGATCACTGCGAGTTGGAGACCAGCCTGGGCTACAGAGTGAGTTCCAGGTCAGTCTCAACTACCTAGTGAGACCTCGTCTCAAAAAGCAAAAAAAAAACCCAAAAAACAAAAAAGAGTTGCCAAGTATACACACACACAAATAAATAAGTAAATAAAATGGGGCCAGGAGCCATATGGATGGGCACTGGACTGTGCAGCTCAGGACCTCAAAATGGTGGAAATTAGACCCTGGCTCGGAAATCTGGACTCATCCTTAATGGATGCTTCCTCATCTGTACGAAGGAAGGCATGAGAAGGATTTAGCCCAATTCTCTACACAGAGGGTTTTCCGGCTCTCTGTAGACGTGAATGTCACCCCTGCCTGCCCCAACTGTCCCAGAAATTGCTGTGGTGCCCAGGAAAGGAAAACCCTAAACCAAGATGAAACTTGTGCATTTCACAAGAGATGAAGTCAACACTGAGAAACACGGGAAAACTGTGGCAGAAATCTGAAAAGATATGCATTGTGGAAACAGGCAGAGTTCTGGAAAGTGGATGAGGTATGTGTCTGAAAAGGCGAAGTGCGTTTTACAGCACAAGGTGTCCAGAAGAAAGAGGGGCGTGGCAATGCTGCAGTGTGTAAGGCAGGGCTGTTGCCATGGCTACCTGAACACCTGCTGCCATGCCTGCTAATTATGGCAGAGTGGCGTCCTGACAGCGTGAAGGACGAGACTGAGTGACTCTTACAGAGGAAAGAGTATCTGTCATTTTCCGAGGTCCGTGGCACAAAGTAATTCTGGAATCCCTAGGACATTTTCCCCGCTATGTTGAGAAGTCCTGTCCGAGAACAAAAGCAGAACCACAAGGACTTGATGACTTCAGCTGTGCTTCTAGATCCAGCTATTCCTGAAGTCTTCTTCTGAAATGGAACTTTCCAGTAATACAAGCAGAATTTCTTCTTTTGTTCACTTCGGTTTGAGTTTTTGTTGCTATTATTATTATTACTATAGTCTAGTAGTGTTGCCCAAACCCTAGCAAGTGTTGGGGACACAAAGTGTCCTGAGATGCCAGTGGGTGATTGTTAACACACTGGTGTCCCCGTGAATCAGCGGAGTGCAGAGTTGTCCAGACCGGGAGAGAGTGAGGTGCCTGGAGACGGCTGGCCATCAGTGGCCCGGTGACCCAGCTCCCAGCTCTTGCTGGTCACTGTCAAGAACAAGGGGTCCCGGGAGCCGGCATGGAGGGGACGCATGGGCTCAGCTATGTCGGCAAGGTTCTCTGGCTCCTGGGAGCCACGCCCTGCCACACACCTTGTGGCCGTGGAGGGAGCACTGGGCTGACGAGGGCGGTTGTGCTGCAGCCCTGCCGCTCACAGGACAGGCAAGGCTTGTGTCCCGCAGGCTTGGTGCCATCTGCCCTCCGAGTTGGCCACCAAGGCATTGCCACGTGTATCCCCCATCAGGAGGCCAGGACTTGGGGGATGGTTCCCTGGCTCCCTGTCTCTCTCTCTCTGTCCTCACTCATTCCCTGCGGGGCAGGTGCTGCCTTCTTGGCCTGGCAGTTTTGGACGTGTCAGAGGTCTTTGCTCTGGGGAAGAATGCTTTCCCCTGGTGCAGCATGGCTTCCATCAATGGGAAGGTGACCGGCTCGGGCCACACCGGCTCCTCATGCCAGGGCCCCCATGATGGGGAAGGAGCTACTGCCTGGTTGGGGCTCAGGACTGACTGGGGAAGGGGCCCTCTGCTCTGCTGGGGGACGGGGAGGGTGTGTGAGGGGCACCCTCCAGTTCCATGTCCTGTTACGGCGGTGAACGGAAAGCCACCTCTTCCCTGAGTGTCTTTACTGAGTGTGATCACAAATGCAGTTACTGCTGCTGCCACGCACCCTCCGAGGGAATGGCAGGCCAGGTAAAACCTGACGCTGCGTCCTCGTCCACCTCAGTCACCGGATCTGGCACTGTGCAACTTTCTGTTCTTCCCAAAGTCAAAATGACCAGGAAGGGGAAGTGTTTTGAATCCATTCCGGACATCGAGGCAGCCAGGGCAGCACAACTAAAGACACTCAGGACAGAGGGCTCCAGATCTGCTGCAGGAAGCGGCGAGGAGAATGGGATGAGTGTGCCCTGCGAGGAGAATGGGATGAGTGTGCCCTAGGGAGGGGGATTTGTGGTGATGCATCCTTCGCTGTAAGCCATTTTAAAAGTCTGAGCGCACTGTATTTTTCATCGCGCCCCTGAAATTTCCCACGTCTGATGTGCAAACCATTGGTTGTGGGTGAGTGGGAGAGGGAGACACCGTGTGTGCTTCCTGAGGTGGGAACATGACCTTCAGAGTCCTGCCCTTGCCCAGCCCTGTGGGAGTCGGGGCCCACGCCAGGCCGCAGGCACAGTGAGTATCGTAGGGACACAGGTGCCACCGGGTTCTGGGCTGTGTGGAGTCCTTCCCAGCCCACAAAGAGTCAGTCTCCTACCTGCCGGTGCCGATGACCTAGAGGCGCCTCAACACGGCCACCCACAAGACCCAGCACCATCCCTGTGGCTTCTTCGGGGCCCTCCCTGGTCCACGCAGCCCTCAGGCCAGATCCCCGGCAGCTCCCCACTTCCAGGCCAGGCCAGCTTGACCACTGTTAGTAACTTTTTTGTGTGTGGTATTGGAGATTAAACCCAGAGCTTTACACTGAACTATACCTTCACTCTTTTTTTAAATTTGAATTTAGAAACAAACCCTTGTAATGTCTCTAAGTTGCCAAGGCTGGGCTCAAACTTGCCAACCTCCTCCCTCAGCCTCACACTATTCCCAACTAGTTGTAGCGTTTGAGATCCTAGCTGGTAACCCATGCAACTCGGGTCCTCACCTCCTTTTCTGAAAAATGTACCTCCCTATTCCTCCCCCCACCCCAACTGTAGGTTTATCCAGAATAATTCTTATCCTCCCAGATGATGTTTATTTACTTCTCCAGGAAAACAAGAAACAAAATTTATAAGAAAGGTTTATGAAATATCCAAGAGACATTTGAGTAATTTTATTTACCTATGCACACCCGCTTATAATTTTTGAAACACAAACATAATGTCTAATTTCACTACAACTTAAAATACCACAACAAGAAAGGATTAATGAAGATTATGATGTTTAATTCTTTATGTCAACCTGACTGGACCACAGAGCCTAAGTATTTGGTGAAACATTTTTCTTGTTATTTCTTTGAAGGTATCTTTGGCATAAGATTAACATTTAAATTGGTTATGTTAATCAGTTTGTCATTGCTGTGAAAAAACACCAGAGAAAATAACCCAAGGGAGCTAAGATTTATGTGGGCTCCCGATGAAGCCCAGAGTGGGCCAGAAACATCATTGTGGAAGGGCCTGGCGGAGGAAAGCCACTTACCTCATGGCAGACAGGAAGTAGAGAGGCCAGGGAGAAAGGGGCCAGGACCAGATACAATCTCCAAGGCCAGCCTCCATCACCCTTCGACCCTACCAATTCCATTTCCTCCTCATGGTGCTACCTAATCATGACTAAACCAGAGCCCTGATAATCCAGTCACCTGAAAACCCCACCTTCGAACACAGAGTAAGACTTCGGGAGGACTCCTCAAATCGGAACCATATTCCTGAGGAACAATGAGCAAAGTGGATTCCCCTCCACAATAGGGGTGGGCCTCACCCTGTCAGTTGAAGGGCTCAGGTCAAAAGTTTCTCAGAGAAGAAGAAATTCGTCCGGCAGCCCACCTTGAACTCCACCCCCAGCTCCTCTGTAGGGCTCTACCTTATGGGTCCACCGTGAAGATTCTGGGTAATACTCCACAACCGTGTGAGCGAATCCCTTCACTCCTCTCACCTGTCTCTCATCTTCCCTCAGTGCCCCCCTATGCACACCCCATCCGCACGGCTCTCTGTCCTTATGTGTGCATCTGCACTCACACGCCATTCTGAAAAACCTTGTCTACCTCGCGGAAGCAAGTGGTGTCTTAGTGTTAAAAATGTTCTGGTCTTCTACTCAGTATTTTGCTTTGGCCCATGAAATATCCCAGCAGTCATCTAGACTTAATGTAGATAGCAACTCAATGAATGATTTCCAGAAAGTAAAGCAAGTGGCTATTTTACCCTTTCACAAGTTCTTGATGAACAGTAACAGTTGTGGGTGTTCCCCGAGTATCATGCAAGAGCACTAATTAGTAGGTAGGTGTATAAACTCCTTGGCTGTGGGTGCCCAAACCTGGGCCACATGCAGACAGAAATAAGAAATCACACGGGTCATGTAGGGTGCCATAGACTCAGGAGGCCCAGAGTCCCTGTGAAGAAACTGTGTGTGATTGTTCTTCTTTTCCCAGAGGAGGAGACGCAGCCAGCACCTAGGTACCCTTCATATTCATCTGTCACTGAGGCAGCTGCTGGGATGAGCAGACGGGAGAGCCCAGAGGACAAAGCCGAGCTGTCCACCAGTGGCAAATAAAGACTGAGAAAACCCACAATTTTCCTTTCCTCTGTGGTGGAAGCCAGTGCTCTGAAGACAAGCGGGTCCCAGGCCCAAACCAGTTGTGTGCAAATGCACTCTGTGGCAACACGTCATTGAGTGCCCCAGCGCAAGTGGTGCCCAGGTGTATGCACTCAGCTGCACAGGTTACAACAGGAGGGCCTCAGACTTGAGTCAAACAGGGAGAAGTGGAGAGCGATCCGTCCCATTCCATGCTTGTGTTGGGAACTTCACACTCAGAACATTCATCCCTAGGGGCTGAGGTTAACCTACCAGAGCTGACCAAAGTATCCAGATGTGCTCAAATTTCTTTACTTACAGTACGCAGCACATCACCATGAGTCCCCTAGCTTTGAGCACTTTTAGCCCATCTTTCTGGCCTCTTCCTGCAGCAGCTCTGGAGTCCTCTCTCCTGAGGGTCTTTACGAAGTGTGAGCAAAACTACGATACATGCCACTGCCCAGTGCCGCCCAACAGAAAAGCAGCGCGCAGAAACACACCACCATGTCCTCGTCTGCCTTCCACCTCACTGCACCATGTGAACCCCGGCTCCTTCCCAAAGTCAAAATGACAACGAAAGGGAAACATTTTGAATGGATTCACGATGTCACAGCAGCCAGCACAGTGCAACTAAAGCAGTGTATTCTGAGGACATATTCTGAGGGGATGAATAGCAAGATGGCTTTTACTGCAATAAAATTTTCAAATTCAAACATTCAGCAATATGTTGGTCATCCTTCGTGTGGTGGGTAAGATGGGATGTCAGGATTATCCAAAGAATTTCTGCCCCCATCCTCTGACTCTGCTGCTGGAGACAGTCGCTGTGCTGTCCAGGGTATGGCAAGACCACCATGGGAATTTGTTATTACAGATCTTTTTCAGGGCCGGGGGAGGAACTCGGGACCGTATCCATGCTGGGAAGCTGTTATCTTTAGATACCTGTTTCACCCCATGGTTACACTGAGAAGGGGAACTCAAATTACATAAGAAGGACAACCATCACGCACTCAGTCATCCCCTAGTTCACGTGTACATGTGCACGCACAAGCATATGTCTGAATTAAGTGTGTAGTGCATATCCTGAGAGTGGAAGGTAGGGAGCTCTGCTTTCTGTACATCTGGACACCATTAACCCTTTGACTTCAGAGCAAAGGGTGTGAGTGGCCCGGGCTTTGAGCCGGGCAGAGGCCAACGCGACCCAGAGACCCTCCCAGGCGGGGACTGTGCCTGGCGAAGGTGGTGTGAAGCCCACCTGGTGTGTGTCTCTGCACGGTCGCGGTGGCCAGGCAGGAAGAGCACGGCCCTGGGTAGACACAGGGAGGGGGACAGCGGTCTCAGACCTGGCTGTGGACTGTGTTTCCCTCCAGCTGTGCCCCGCCCAGCCTGAAGGGGACTGAGCTATCCTCCTGCATCAGTTACCATGAATTTAAACTGTGACCCATTTCCATGAGAACAGGACTGCTGGGGAGAGTCTCTCTTGCAGAAGTGCTGAACACCTGTCCTCTCGTGGGAGCACACGGACTGTGGGTTCTCTCCTTAGGACCCTTCCTTCACCTCCCCAAGTGGGTCAGAGCCCAGAAGGAGCTCCTTCAGCCCAAAGCAACCCTCTGTCTTCTGTGAAATCCATGCTAGCTGTTCTCATTGTCCACTCTGGTCTGATGCTGAGGATGTGATTTCTCATCTCTGAAAACCCTACTCCAGTCTTTTACTTTGAATACATTCGCTTTGTCGATATTTCTGCTTTGGAGAAATCACACATTGGCAAGCAAATCCTTAGACCTGAGTTGCAGAAGTGCTCGTTCCGCTGCTCCAATGCATGTGCACTGCTGGCTGTGACTGGCTGCACACCCACACCTGTCTGTCGGAGCCAGGTGAAGAGAGGCAGGGCTCCCTTCTTCTCTCTGTGGGATCTAGGGCTCGACAAAGGCAGGACACTGACATCAGAGAAGCCCAGTAGGTCGGGCCGGGAGCGGAGGACAGACAGATAGATGCCTTTTACGACCCCCCACCCTGGGATTTCCCCCATCTGGAAGCTTTGTCTCCTGTGATTATCTCTGAGAAAATGAAAGTAGACAGGACCCTGCAAACTGGACCTGGATACGGAGTGCGTCAGGGTAATTATGCTTCGGCTGGACTGTTGTCTTGCTCCCAGTGGGGCACTCTCGCGGGGACCATCATTTCCCTTTGGGGCGGCCGGTAAGTGCCATTACTGATACCTGAACTGAATGACACCGGAGGGCCTTGGAGAACAGCCTCGGCTACACCCAGTCATGAGGGCTATTATTTTTGAGAATGGCTTCGGGAGAGACTAAAATCACTCCAGCTTTTAGAAAGAACATTCTGTTCCTATGCCCAGGGCCGTATTTTGTGCTTGCATAGCTTCTTAGAAAAGTCCTGTTTTAGAGTTCCCTGGGAATTCTCTATTTCTCTGTGGGCTCATGGGGGCCATGGTATAACGCAACCCTCTTGGTGAAAGAAAACATAAGAAGGCATCTTGACTATCAGCTCAGCACACATACCTTGCAGCCAGGGAGCGGAGGGCTAAAGGGTGGTCTGGGGGACCAGCCTCTCTGGGTCTCAGAGGACCAGCCATCTGCGCCTGCAGGACCTGGTCAGCGCGGCAGAGCCCTGTGACCTGTGGTCTGTAGCAACCAGGCGAAGCAGCGGGATAATCACGCATCTCCCCTGGTCACAGCCGTCGGGCCACCATCTGAGTTGGACTTCCTGGGAGTGGAGCTGGAGGGAGAAGACATCCAGTGTTGGCCGGGGCTCTCGAGAGGGGCAGAGGTAATGGAAAGTGGATTACATTTGTGAGAGCTCAGTGTCTGAGGCAGAGGGGTCCACAGCAGCGACTATACACCAGAGTGGGAGGAGCCAGGACGCCTCGGCCCAAGGAGCTGGAAACGGCAGGACAAGAGGGACCAAGGACGCAGCCCTAGCCCGAGGTGGAAGGCAGCAAGTCCTTCCGTCTCCCTCTGCCAGTCTGCATGCCAGTCGTCGCACAGCCGCACCCAGAAGGCAGCTCCTCTAATCTGCCAGGTGGCCCATTCCCACAGGCACGAAGGGCCTTCCCAAGGGGCTCCCTCCCTGGGCTGCATCCCACACCTCCCCTCGGGGAAACGCTGGTCCTCTCTGGGCTCCCCATCCTGTCTGTAAGACAGGCCCAGTACCTGCCCCAGTTTGGGTGCTCTGTGAATGCTCAAGGTCCAGAGCCACGTCCTCCACTCAGGGCCTGGTACGGGTGCCCTGAAACCCACGCTGTTACACTGGTCCATGCACCAGCTTGACACAGCGTGTGCCACTCTTCCCCTGGAAGTCAAGAACCTGTCTTCTTTCTTTCCAACTAGTTCTTCTGATGACCGGGTGGGGTGGGGGGACAGGAAGCGCCTTACAGGATGGTGCTGAGGGAGAGGAACCAGGGGGGTGTGCACGGCCAGAACTGGCTCAGACCTCTGCCATCTGAGGTCACGTGCCTTGCGAAACTCTCTCCAAACTTGGAGGAGGTCAACTGATAGCAGAAGTCAGGCTCCCAGCTGACCTTCTGGGCACCTCACCACCCCTACAACCCACCGGCGGCCGGCTATGTCACCCTTAATCGATTGTATGAATGCGATCGTGTGCTTTGTGTTGGAAATTCACTGGGTTGTGAAATGACAACAGCAGACATGTGTACTGGGAAACTGTCAAATTGGTCTCCTTTGTGCTTTAAGCGTGTGATTTTGTGTCAACACAGCCTAGCAGGTGACTCAAAGTCTGATCCCTGCACAGCAGGATGAGCACCACTGGAGAACTTGGATTCCCAGCCCTGCCGAGGCCCAGCAGTCCCAAGCCGAGGGGCAAGGCAGCAGCTATGGTCGGTCCAAGGTACCATCCAGAAGCTTCAGGCACAGACCAGAGCGCATCCTCTTCTGGTGAGCAGAGACCAGAGAGGTCACGGAGGGCAGGAGTCCTGTGTGCTGCACGCAGCTGGGAACATCGGGAGCACCTCGCCGCTGTCACCCCACCTACCGGGGCTGGCTCGGCTGGTCTGCAGTGGAACCCAGCCTCGTGCCTTAAAATCGCCGTCCAGGTGACTCCAAAGCAAGTGGAGGTTGGAACCACTGATGCTCCATCTGTCATTTACTGACAGGCACGAGGGGCAAGAGGGGAGGAGGAGCCGGGGCTGTCAGCTTAGGCCAAGCAGTGAGGTGTGTCCCCCACTGACGACCAGAGTGAGCCGGGCCAGCACAGGAGCGAGCCACTGTGCACAGTTCCGAGATTCCTAACCTGCTGTGGCCTGGGTGAGTCACAGGAGGCCTCTGCCCCTGCCTGCTGCTTCCCTTCCCCTGTGCGTTATCAGTGGCTCCAGCCCTGATCCCCGCCAATGTTTTAATAGACATAAAATTGCTCATCCCGGGAGACGCGACATCTTTGACGTAAGGGTGATGGAAGCGACAGGCCATGATTAGAATATTAGTCGGAATCGGCCCGACTTCCTGTCTGCGTCTTACCGATCAAAGCCCTGCATCGATATTGTGTTTCCAGGACAGCGAATGGCTGGCCTTCTCAAACAACATAACAGGTTGATTGCTGAACCGGATGTTTCAGCCCCAAGCGGAAGGTTCTTCCTTTTTTGTTGTTAATTTTTCTGCATCCATTGATTTTCAACGAAGTCCTTCCTGACTCTTCTGGCTGAAATATCAGATGTGCTCAATAAGATCCCCGGTGGTGGCCGTGACCTCTGCTCGGCCCCGGGAGCTCAGCCTAGCTCTTTGTCACCTCCTGGACACCCGCTAGACATCGGGCCAGCACTGCTGCTGCCCCACGCTGTGTCACTGCCGGCCGTGCATTCGCGCAGGTGGGGAATAAAGGTGGTGTTTGCACCTGCAATGTCGGTTTTTCCCTCTGTACACAAAAGAATAAATCCACAGACTGCACTTTTTCTTTCCCACATTTACCATTTAGTGCAATAGTTGCCAGGAGTGTGGAATTGATTCAACCCTCAGGAAGACAAAAGCCCAGCGCGAGCACGCTGTTTGATGTCTCTGATCAATATTTGCAAGCCCAAGTCGGATGTGCTGGGGAGCTCCCGCCCCGCCCCTTCCCGAGTGTCAGAAGCCACCTCAGTGCTGGGAAGCCGGGTGCTCAGCACATGGGACACGTCCCAGCGGCGGCTGCCCGTGCAACCTGATATTGTGCCCATTGTTGCCCACTCCGTAATCATCGGTGGATCAGAGCAGGCTGGGGGTTACCATAGCAACGCTGGCCAAATGGAGGTGGCACAAGAGGCCGGAGGACAGGGAAATGTTGTCACTTCAACCCCAGATGCTCGGGGCTGGGGAAGCAGCTCCAAGCCGCAGATCAGAATATACAGCTTTGAGCAGCTCTGGGTGTCCTCTGCAGAGGTGCAGAGGCCCCCTGGATGCAGCAGCTTGTCACAAGGGTCCTTGAGTCCCCACACCGCTATTGTAGTCAGGCTTCAGAAGACAGAGTCAGCCTAGGCTGGAGAGGTGCAGGAGCAGGAGCCAGGGTGGGTGAAGAAGGACTGGCCCTCACTGATTCAGCCCCCTGGGGAGAGCTCCTGGTGGCAGGCAGCCCATGATAGAAGCCAGTTATCTCTTTCATCCAGCCTGGAAGAGGTCATTGGCCCCCAGTGGGATTTTCATCTTCAGGCCTCCTTAATGCCCACCCTCCATCCCTGGCCCCTGACCCTTGATCCTCGGTGTGTCAGACTTGTACGGAGCTGCATCTGGCCCTTTAATAAAATTTGGTTTTTGAGACAGGGTCTGGCTAGGTTACTAAGTTGCCCGAGTTGGGCTCAAACTTACGATCCTCTTGCCTCAGTCTCCCAGAGTGCTAGAACTCGGGTGGGTTCCTGCCTCTGTTCATCCTGTTTCTGGCAGTTACTGAGTCTCCTGCCTACCTTGATGCATGGAGAGGAGGCAGCTGCAGCACTCAGGCTCTGGGCGAGTCCCACTCGGCCTCCTGCTGGCTCCGTGAGCTGGGACGACCCCCTCAGGTGCAGGCCCAAGCCAGGCCTCTCAGGCTGTCGCCCACAGGTATGGGTCAGGGGTCAGGGTCGCCAGACTGGGGCTTGGTGATGCTCACACACATGGTGGCGGGCACTGGAGTAAGTGTAAGGAGCAGACTTTACACCCAGCACCTGCATCTGGGGTCTCAGGGCATCTGTGTTAACACCAAGTGTCTCCTTCCCTTTCCTTGTCGCTGAAACAATACTGGACACCGCACCGGAAAAGAGGGAGGTTTATTTTCGCTCACAGTCTACAGAGGTTACAGTCCAAGGCACACCGGGCTCCAAGGCAACAGGCATGGCAGAGGGGCCTGGCAGAGGAGAGCTGCTCAGGGCATGGCCGACAGGAGGCAGAGAGAAGGGAGGAGTGGGAGAACCAGGCTCCACCCATGGCCCTCCTCCTCCACCAGGCTCTGCCTCCCAACATCACATTCAGCTCTAAACTCTGCAGTGGATTAACTCAGTGATGAACGTCACCCCCTCAACCAGTCACCTCCCCAGAGCCCCTCTGTGAGTGCATGAGGCTGTGGGGGACATCTCAAGAGACCACTCCCACAGCAACCACTTTGATCCCTTTATTTTCCTCCTTTTCCAAAGAATTCTTTTGTATTTTGATTAGCCAGCTAATGTTCAAACACATCCGTGCTACACACCACCATAAGAAAACTGAAGGAGCCAGAAAGCAGATGAAAAGAGCTAACATTCGTTTCTGGTAAAAGTCCCTGCCGGCCTCCTTCCTCCCCCGTGACCGGTCACCTGGCCTCCTGGCATCAGGGCCCCCAGAAATAGTCAGCGCTGGTGGCCATGCTGGAGCAGGAGGGAGAAGAGCCACCCTCCGCAGGCCTTGGGTGATCTACGCGTGGTAGGCTGCCTGGCAGAGGACTTCTGCACCAGGGAGCTTTCACCGGCGGAAGAACAGGTGGTTGCCTAAGGCAGCAAAATGTTTTAGGGACACCCATGGCGGGGGTCTGCAAGCTGTGAGAGTGCCTTGTGGCTTCTTTCCCCATCTTGCCTAGGGCAGCACAATCCCAGCAGCACCCTAGGGTGGCAGCAGAGGCAGCATTTGCATACATTTACATCTCTCGCAGAGGGGGAGTGAGGGCCTCCGTGCCACTGAAGGCTCTAATATTCGCTCAGTCCCGCGGCAGCCGGGCTGAACAGGTGACACGAAGGCCACAGAGGGCCTGCCAGGGGCCAGCTGGCATCCTGCCACCCCTCTCCCCGCCCTCCTGGAGCACACGCACATGTGTGATCCGATCGGGGGACCCGATGACGCAGGTCCAGAGCCGCACCTGGCTGCCAGCTGCGCACCATCTGCTCAGGGTGTCACGGGCTCGGGTGTCACAGCGCGTTCTGAGCAGCACAGGCCACGTGCTCACGGAGCGCTCCTTCTCCCTGTGACAGGAAATTACTCACTTGATTCATTCAACTGCGTGTTCATGACAGGGAAGCAGGCTGGAGGACGAGGCGGTGTGCCATGTCAGGAGCAGGCAGAAGCAGGCTCTGTGTTATCCCTGTGGTGCTGTGTAAAAATCTCCATTCTGGGAGGCCGAGGCAGGAGGATGGTAAAAGTGAGTGCAGCCCGGGCAATTTAACAACTTAACAAGAATCTCTTTCAAAATAAAATTTAAAAAAATAGGGCTGGGGATATGAGTGAGTGCTAAGGCTCTGGTTTCAATCTGCAGTACTGAAAAACAAAGTTACCACTCACAAGTTCCGGTCACCAGCATCACAAGGGGCCTGAGCGGGGAAGTCCACAGGACAGGTGGAGGTATGCTCTTTGGCGAAAACAAAACTCTTAGGGTCCACTCAAGGCCACAGAGGACTCATCCGAACACAGAGGTTGTCGTGGGATAGATCTACAATGTCCCCTCCGACTCCCATGTACGGAAGGTGACCGGGCTGCGGGGCGCTGTGCTCCTCAGCGGAGTCATCCCTTGATGGTTCGCGGCTGAGCTGTAGTTGGCGGGGCCTGGGTGGAGGAGGTCCCTGGGGTTTGCCCTCTGTGCGCCAGGCCCGCCCTTCCTCTCTGCTTTCTGGCTGCCCTGCAGTGAGCAGCTTTGCCCCCCAGGCCCTTTCACCTTGCTGTTTCTGCCTTGGAGTCGTCAGCCATGGACCGAACCGAAGCCCCGGGAATCAGGACTCTAAATAAACCTCTCCTCCACTGAGTTTCAGGTTTGGTCTCTGTTCCTGTCTATCGTGATGGGATGCTTGGGGCCAGGCTGGAGACCCCTGTCCCCTCCCAGGGGCACCTGTGATAGGATGGGCTTCAGCTGTTGAGGCCAGGCAAGGGGCAGTGCAGAGAAACAATGAGCTGGCGGCGAAAACTTTTCTGCTCCAGCCTGGGCAACATCCGGGAGTGCATGAGACCACAGTTTGGCATTCTGCCAACCAATGTCTGCCCTGGATCAGGGCAAGATTTCCCTCTGTCTTTAATCGTTTTTCTGATTTGTGTGTAGGAATTTTGTTGTTGTTGTTGTTAAAAGTACTTCCAATGAATAAAATGTGCAAATGGCTGTACAGGTGGTGCCCGACCGATCTGTTCTTAGGTCAGTTTGGCCACACAGTTCACTCTCATTTCCATGAGTAGGAATTAAATATGCACAGGTGTGGGAATAAAGGCCCTGGGGCTGCATGGCTTAATTTTCCTGAGAAAATGCATTTAAGCCTAAAGGTTCAGAATAAATTGCCCCAGAGCGACTCTGGACATACAACGGGCCAGTGCTTCAGGTGGCCTTCAAGGTGCCGGCCTCGGGCAGAACCTGGAACCTTTGGCCTGGTGGAGATGAGCAGGAAGGCTCTGAGGACGAGGGGACACCAAGCAACACTTCTTAACATCGATGCGGTGAAAACTAGCAAAGCTCACAGCATAAAATAGCACTTTGTGCTAGATAAATATGTTCCCTCTATCTCCTGTGAAATATGGCCTTGGGTGTGCTTGTTTATAATCATTGTTAAAATCCTATAGCTCTTGAGAATAGACGAAGGTCTAGTTCAACTCATGTGTTTGTACGTGCGTCGAATTCCAGACTGACGAAGAGGCAGGAGTAACTGCCTCATTTGAGGTGGCTTTGCTTTCTTCCTGGATTGTTCGTCCTTGCCTACCTGACATCTTTCAGGGATACCTCCCTTTTGAGGCAGACAGCAAAGCCGCAGAAATTACCAGATGAAGAGGAAACTGGCTTTTAGTCTTAAGAGTGTGAAGGCCACGGTCCCTGTGCTGTGTGGAGGCTGCGCACACCCTGGTGAAGGCAGCCTCGATGGCCCGGCAGCCTTTCCTGGACACGGGCTCCCCCCCTTCTCTCTCTCTCTCTTCCACGTGCCAAGATTCTTTCCTTGGAGCTCAGCACACACACAAAAAAAACACACTCTCGACCATGACATTGTTTTGATTGCTGTGACCCTGGAAATAAGACAAATGAAGAAAACAAACCAAAATGTTCTCCTGTCATGTATTCTACCTCTATCAACCTTGGCCATTCACAAGAAATAAAAGAAACTCACGCGCAGTACACCGTCCAAATGTCAGCACTCTTTTTTCGCCTGTCTGAAGATTCAACCGGGCTCCCCGCGGCCATCGTGTGGGGCTGCACAGCCCTGGGTTCGACCCTGAAGAGGCCGGAAGCGGCGCGTTTCCGCCTGACCTGGGTGGGGTTTGCTGTTCGGGGCTCATCATGAAGGCCGGAAATGGCTTGGAGCAGCGGAGGGCCTAAGAGCAGGGACTCGGCTGCATCCCAATCTGGCCCTAAGCAGGTCTATGCTAACCCGTGCAGCACCGCGCTTGCTGGTCTGCAAAATACGAGGGGAGCAGGGAGCCCCGGCCCGTTGCTTCCCAGAGAACTTCCACTCTGGGGGGGTCACTTTCGAAGACATTGCTTCCTTCTTCCTTTTTGGTCCTGGGGCTGGAACCGGGCCCTCATGCGTGCCAGGCAAGCCCTCCGACACTAAGCTACACCCACCTCTTAAAACAGTCTCTTATGAGAACAAATACTGCCGGTTCTATTTCTCACTGCATATTTGGTGATTCTTTCTCAATTAAAAGATTTACACATTTTTAGCCCAAAAATTAATTTTAACTTTTTGGTCCACAATCTCCACACACACTGAAGAAAGCTTTTAACAAAAGACAATTTCCACTCGTGATCTGAAATGCTTTAAAATACTCCAGAAAATAATAATAATACCGTGCTCACAGGTAGGCAGTAGGTACGTGGGTAGGTCTAGATCTAAATCCAGTTCTAAAGCCACCACATGACTTCATGGGAAAGTACTAGAAATACTGAAGACATTTTCGCTAGAATTAGGACAAAGACCACAGTGCCCACCTTCTCCCTGGCTGGTCTGGTGTGGCTGAGATACTCGACAATCAAATGACACAGGAAAACTGACCACAGGCATTAACATAGGCAAAGAGGAGTAAAATTTTCCCTATTTATGGATGAGGCGATAGCACACTTATAAATCCCCTGAAAATACATGACAAAGTAATTCAATAAAATAATTCAACTAGATATGGTAGGATCCTAGCACTCTGCAAGGCTGAGGCAGAAGGGTTACAAATTTGAATCCAGCCTACACAGCTTATCAACTTAGCAAGACCTGGTATCAAAGGAAACAAGGGATGGTGATGTATTTCAGTGTAAAGGCCCTGAATTCAACCCCAGTATGTCCAAAACAAAAAAAAGGAATTCAATGAAGCAGTCAGATATAAAATTAACATTCAAACAGTAAGCAGTTAAAGAAAATCCCATTTACAAGAGTAAGTAAAATAATACTTGAAAATAAATCTAACAAGAAATGTGCAAAACTTACAGGAGGAAGATTCTAAAAATAAGCCTGAAATTACACAAATTAATTGACCAAATAGATGGGAAGTCAGATAGGGAGATTAATTATTAGAAAGATGTATGTTGTCCCTAGGTTGATGTACAAAATCAATACAATCCCAGTAAAAATATAATGAGTTATTTCATAGTGGTGGACAACATGTTGATGGGAAAATTAAAATGCAAATATAAATGGGAAAATGCCAGAAAGGTAAAAACTAAGAAGAAAAATCTGGCCCTATCAGATGTGAAAACATACAACACACCTTCTGGGATTAAAACAGTGTGGTACTAGCATCCAAAAAGACAGAATAGAGAAAAAACTATATAAAGTGTTCAGAATAAGACCCATGTACATATGGGATTCACTATATAACAAAAATGGCATTTCAAATCACTAACAGTGAACTTTGTAGTAAACTGGGTTGGACAAATTCATAGCTCTTTGAAAAAACTTATACAATCATATTTATGTCTCTTACTATATCTAAGAATATTCTCCAAATTTATTAGGGAAGTAAATGTATTGAAAGAAATCATAAAAGTGCTAGAAGAAACAGGCTAATTCCGTTTAAATTTTCTCTAAAGAAAAGGCTTCTAACTATGATTTAAAAATAAGAAGCAATAAAAAAATGCTTGATAAATGTGGCTAGATAAAAAATATCTTAAAACACCTCAAATGTTTTATCTCATCATATTGGAAAGGCCAAAGGCAGCCAAAAGTGGGACAGAAAAATATTCCCAACAAATACTTTAAACAGCTAATATCCATACTACCTAAAAATTTCTTAAAATTGAGAAGCAATGGATATGATAGATGAAAAGAGCCTCCCTTTCTCCCTCAATCCCTGCCTCTCCCTCTTTCCTTTCTCCCTCCTCCTCCTCCTCTCTCTGCCCTCCCTCCTTCTCTTTTGTTTGCTCATTTGATATTTCATTAATTTCCAATTTCTCTTATTCTTTAATTCTACGATTTTGATTCCAACCTATCTTTTGTCCTCTTGTGGTGGAGATTTACAACAAGACTTTGGACCATACCTCCCTTCCATGCAATCTCTTAAAAATGTTCTTTTAAATATTTTTTCACTGTCCAAGGGCTTTTAGTATATTGTGATTTTCATTTTCCCATCCTCTCCATTTTAGCGAACTTTCTGTTTAGGATAGTGATAGAAATACAAGGCCTCGACACTGAAATACATCCCCATCCCTTGTCATACAGAAGAATCGGGTGGGGCGGCCGGAGTCCCATGCAGCTGGCAGACTTTCTCCGCACTGTCTCAGAGCACCTGTCAGTCAGTCTCCCCCCATGCGGCTCTGTCCCTAAGCTCACCCCACAGTGCCTGGTGCCTTCCCCTGAGCCCCTCCTGGGTCCCCCACCCTGCCAGCCCTTCTGACTGCCAAGGACCCTCCCTCCGGGCTGGGGCAGCTTCTCAGACCACCCCACGGTGGTGCCTCAGGAGGACAGGGGGCCACTGCTTGGGCACTGTGCTGACTGATTCTCTGGGGAGTGGCTCTGATACTTTCTGAGGACCAGACTGGGACTCTGGCTGATCCAGAAGATCACCATGTGCAGACTCCACTCCGTGGGGTTCTGGGGGCAGACCAGCAACACGGCTCATGACTGCGGACCCGGGCCATATCCACCCGGGCCAGCACCCTGGCTGGGATGTCCTGGGCTTCTCTCCTGGGACGAGGAGAAGGATGCCTCACCCAGATCCCACCCAAGGCCTGGGCTGGATGCCCTCTCCTTCCTAGGGGGCAAAGCACCTGCTCAGCGTTAGGGACTCTCCTGCACAAAAATGCCTCTGATCCCCTCTATTTATTTGCCCATTTATTATAGTGTGAACTAATGAATACAAATTTCATATTTGTATTACTCTTTCATCAATAACTCTGCTTCTTGAAACCTGTAATACTAAGGTATTTACATACTGTCAAGGTGATGTGAAAAAACATGTAAGATGTTTTTAGGTAAGAATGCACACTTTAAATTTTTATAGTAACCAAAGTGCTCTCCTTAAGAGTTATTCACACTTCCATTTCCCCTGGAAAAGCACAAGAACAGCTGGCTGAGGGTCCTTGATAACTCACTGTGTTACAAAATGTGTTGAACTTTGACAAAAGCAGAATCTCATTACGGCTTTAATGTGTTTGCTATTTGTTAATTAGATCTAACTTAATAAAATGAATTTAGTTTTTAATCTCAAAGTCTGTGTTCCCACTTATGTAATCTAGATCTGTCATAGATTGAAATGCTCTAAAATTGCTAATTATAATACTGATTCTTTGTTTCTGTTTATAGTGATTTTTTGCTTCACATTGTTGATGTTATTTTGTGTATAACATTCCTTGTTGTTAATTGTCACCAGGGATGGAACAACTAGCACGTTAAAATGGCCGTCTTTGTCTTTTTTTTAAATCTAGAATTCAACTTTTTCTGATATTATGATCCTGACTTTTTACATTATTAATAGTCCCATAGTCTTCTTTTTCTATTCTTTTAATTTAAATATTTCTGAATCATGTTACTTTTTAGTTTATCTCTTTTACATACCTATATTCTATTTTACACATTTTCTTTTTTTGAAGATTTTCCCCAGATTTATTGACGTGCCACTGACAAGTAAGTACTACATATATTTACAATTACAATGTGATGTTTTTGTATACACGAGAATTGTGAGCTAATTCTCCAAGCCAAGCTGATTAATGACCTTTCTTTTAATAATTGAGCTTAGGTCATATGTGTCCAGTAATTTACATAGAGAGCTTTGCTTCTGCTGTAGCATTTTATTTAATGATCTTCTACTATCATACGTTTTTATTATATAATAGTTCTCTCTGAGAGAGTGATATCTATATATATCCTGCTTTGTGTCTTTTTTCCTGTTAATTTGAATTTACTTGTTTAATCTATAGCTTAACTTTTAACTATGTATTCTGTCACATATATATGTGTAAATATGAAATTTTTGGCAACAGTTTTCCTGGGAAAGAGAGCTCATCTACACATACAATACCAGTCACCTCAGGTCACTGAGACAAAATACCCGGCACCCACAACTCGAAGGAGGGCAGGTTTGATTTGGCTCGTGTTCCAGGGGCTTAGCCCATGCCTCCGGACACCCAGAGTGTGCTTTACTGATCCTCTAGGTGACTCCCACCCCAATCAAGTTTACAATTACGCTCCACCATCACGGAATTACTTCTCAAAGGAGATGGAGGAAATCCAATTTAAAATCACCAAATCCAATTCAACAGCAAAAGTGGTGGGCCATCTCCCTCGTTCCAGAGGATTTCTAAGGACAGCTTCCTCTCGGTGTGTCTGGATTATGTGACTCTGACAACGATCCCCTGTAGTAGAGAGGCTGCCGCCCCTGCCTGGGGATCCCTCGCTAATTTGAGAGGCATGTTTTCCGCGCCTCCGAGCGAGCGCAGGGCAAGTGAATTGGACGTAATCACATCAGGACCTTTCAGTTGCTGCTAATCACTTCCTTGGAGGTTGGTATCAGTGCATTAATCGCCACGTTTTAAAAAGTAGTTACTCACTAATTCCCGTTTTATCCGGTTTCTACCGCGCCAGCTCACGTCTGTCTGTGTCTCCAGGAATACGCTGAAGCTGGCTGTCCCAGGCGGTGTCCGCTCACTGGGGCGCGCTCCGGGCCGGTGTAGGCCAGGTGTTGGCCCTCGATGGGCAGAGCGGACGAAGCCAGTCGATCTGCAAGTCTGCGAGCTGCCCGGAAGGGCCGCCAAGACAGCCCACACCCCGGCTTCACGGACTCCGCGGCGTTGCCCTCTCTCTTTCGTGTGATTCTGTTTTTGTCCTTTAAAAAAAAAGTTTGCTTGTATGAGCACTCGTATGCATTACATGATTCCTTTTGCTGTGGGAGTGCGTGGACTGGACACATCTTAATTCTTTCTGCGTCTCCTCCCCTTCTCTCGCTCCTCCTCCCTCCGTAGCTCATGCCCCTTCCTATTTGCAGAAGTTTTATCTCCCCATTTCCTGTGGTCTCTCTTCTCCTCTTTATGCTTTGGGCTTCTCGTGTAAGGAAATCCAGGTGACGTCTCAGCTGTGTGTCTGATTTGTGTCACTTAACACCGCGGTCTCCAGGCGCCTGCGTCTCCCTACAGAGGACCCGTTTACCCTCCCTTTTGGCACAGCGGTGCTCTGCCGTGGAGCCTCCGTCTGTGGATGGACAGGGGAGCTATGTAGGGTTAGGAACTCGCTGCCGTGACCGTGGGTGTGCACGGCTCGCGGAGCTATGACGTCTCTAACCCTAAGGAAGACACCAGAGCGGGGTCAAATGGAATCGGTCTTCAGTCACACCCTACGTCCGGGTGAGCTCATTCGGGCCTAGCAACTCAGTACCAGGCCAGGAGCTGCGCTCTCTCCAGGAGGGCTCCCCGTGACCACCTCTCTTACCTCGCCCGCCCGAGCAACCCGAGCAACCCGCTGTTCCTGCATCACAGCGAAGAACTTTTCTCTCCTTAATGAAGAAAGCCGAGCAACTCCACCGGCAGCCCCGCCTTCTGCGTCCCGTTTCCATGGCACCGGCGTTTGCGCATGCGCAGTTCTCCCTGTCCCTGGCGCACTGGCTGCCAACCTGCCCTGATCTCCCCTCTCCCAGCCCAGCTGGGCTCATCCGTTTGCACCTGGGGACAGCAGGCAGGACGCTCCGTGCCCCGAGATGAACCTCTGGACACAGGAAACACAAGAGCGGAGTAAACGTCAAGCCCGGGAGTAAACGTCAAGCCCGGGGTCACGGCCTGGCCTCCCTCGGGTTCAGAGCGTGGCCTCGTCCCCAGGGCTATTCCTGGCACTCTGCCCTTGTCTCTTCCCCTGTGTGACTTTAAAACTCTGAGCTCCTTAGAGATGCCCCTTTGGAGATACGAACCGTACTGCTGGCCTCCCCATCTTTCTTTCCCACTAAATTCACCGGGATTTTAAAAATTATTTATTGAACTTAAAATGATCTCCCCTTTTAAACTCTCAGGCATTACATCCTTTCCTACTTCTGCCTTTCCGAACTGCTCTTCCCTGGGATTCCCCTCTGGAAGGACAGGGGACCAAACCCACCAAGACCTCCTTCATCTACTCTGGCTTTTCCCTTCCTCTGATGCCAGTACTCTACCACCTCCCTAGGGGCAGAGGTCAAAGGGCTTTTTTTAAAAAATTGAAGGCAGAATGCATATCCATAATGACAGTACACTGTAAATAGGAGCTGGGAAATGTCCCTCGGAGGACAGCTCCTGCGGGAACTGTCTGAGCCCCCGCAGCCTGGATTGTGTCCCCCCATCTGCCACAACCACACACAGCCTCTGTATGACAGATTTCTGCAGAGACAATGAGTACTAAACTGCTAGCCATGGCCTGACACTAAGGAGAGGGGTGTTGTTTCTCCGGAGACATTTACAAGTGGAAGTAACGGCCTGAGTCCCGGCAAGTTGGATCGTCCTGCCATTTCTAACAGGGAGAGTGTGCTTACCTCCACAGCTAGAGGAACAGTGATAGCAGCTTTTAAAATATGCTATATGACTGAGAGTCAGTACTCTTTCGCTGACTCACATTTACTAATAGACCATGGCCACAAAGTAAGGGCAAGCGGAAGGCTCTCGCTTGACTGCTTCTAGAAGGAACCATAGGGTACAGAGTTCTGTTCTCTGTGTCCTCGATCCAGGGAACTGGCGGGCTAGCTGCTCTCCACCCCTGGTGCAGCCCTGTGCCTTGCATCAGCACTGACGTGCGCAAGTAATTCCAAGGATCCTCATCTTCCCTGGAGTCACATAATAAAAGCACCTAAGAGCTGTTGTTAGAAAATCTAATGCATTCCGATACAAAAAAACAATCAGAAAGGACTTGGTCATCTCAGCTCTAGAACTTTGAGAGCAGTTACTGACTTGGGAGCACAGGATCCTGAACACCTGCATCTAATCAAAGAATCCAGAACCAGAGCCCAGTGGGGAGAGAGGTGTCTGTGTGGGCCTGAGGGCGGCGGCAGGTGGTAAGAAACATAACCCAACTCTTTAGCTTCATTTTTATCATCCAAGCCAATGTGTTTCTTAGCTTGTGTTGTTGTGAGGGACACAGCCCGACACTCAAGAGCACGAGAGATCCCAGTTCCGACGGTTATGGACTGGTCTCCCTGGAAACCGACCCCATCTCTGGAGCTCTCCTCAAGGCCTGCATTACTGTGTCATGTGACATTTTCCCACAGGCAGACATGGGCGTGACTTCATTGCATACACATTAGCGGCCTGAAAGTGTAAGCTGTCCACACACAACAGAAGCAACATTGGAATCTTTGACTTCAAAGTCCACCTCTGGGTGTGCTCTTTCCCAGTGTGCATTTGCAAATCACCAGTCACCACCGCACTCTTCTGTGCAACAAAAGTCTTCTATCTTTGGCTGATCGCAGAGATTCAGGATGTTATCTCTGAAGACATAGGGTACTGTCTGATCACTACGATATGTCATATCTATTTAGTATCACATACAGATAGGTCACACAGCACATATATAACATAAAGGAAAAATGTGCTTCAAAAGATGCTTTTAAATCAACTGTTATAATTAATAATATCATCATCAGTTAGGTGTGGTGGCGCATGGCTGTAATCCCAGCACTCAGGAGGCTGAGGCAGGAGGATTGCTCTGAGTTCGAGACCAGCCTGGGCTATGTAGTGAGTTCAAGGCCAACCTGAACTACATGGCGAGACTCTGTCTCAAATAATAATAATAATAATAACAATAATATCATCATCAGAGATAAATATTTAAGTTTTAATTGTTTAATTGATGCCATTTCTCTGCCTATTTTATTTCTTTTCATCTTACATAAAACCTAGATACATTTGTCAAAGCCCACAGAGCCAGAGCTTGCAGCACCAGAACTGAGGCCTCCAGGGATGAAGCTGGGTTGGTATAGCTTCATCTTGGTCAAGAATGTACAGCTCTGGGTCAGGAGTGGACAGATACGGGGGACAAAGGGTGCACAAGAATTCTGCTCATCCTGGACAATTTTTCTATGAAATTAAAGCTGCTCTAATAAAGTCTATCTTTAAAAAGACCTGTGAGTTAGATACATAGTACCATCCCCATTTTACAGAAGAGAATGAAGCATCACAAGAATGTCCAGCCCCTCTCCATGTTCCCACACCAAAGAGGACCCACAGATGAGGTAAGAGTCATACTGCACAGCCCACACAGAGCACAAAACAAAAGGGTTCCAATGTCTAAACCCTTACATGACTACACATTTTCTGTGTTTGCTTTGAACCCAGTGGAGAAGTTGGAGATAAAACAGTGCCAAGGGGATACCAAATATTTGCCTTAAACTTCTGAAGTTCACAGATAAGTACAAGCAAACGCCACCTTCTAATGAAATAGCATGGAGAGATCTCCAGTTTTCACAACTCTCTCTCTCTCTCTCTCTCTCTCTGATGATTATCTTAATGCCAAGCTGTCCAGACAAGCAGCATTTCACTAGCAGAGATGAGACTGAAAACTATGTGAATGTTTAAATTTTTTAAAAAATGATCACAGTAAAAGTCACATTGCAGCCATATTTACCGTATTTTTGATCCACCTTGTAAAGACACTCAGGAAAGAGGACTTCCAGAGCCGCTTCAGAAAGTGGGGAAAAAATGGGATGAACATGTGCAAAGTGAGAGGGAGGGTTTTAATGGGGATTCGTGGCAATGTGGCTTTTATTGTAATAATTGTAAACTTAAAATTCACCAACTATCTTGATCATACATTTTGATTTTATGTCTTGGAACCAATCTCGTGGTGGTATCACTGCACGGATTGCTGAGTGGACCGGTTGCTACTTAGTGAGTCTGCTGCTGTTTTGTGCTATTGGTCTTAGAATGACTGACAGGCCAATCACTGTGTGTCCTCACCTGGTTTTCCAGGTGTTTTCCCACACCCATCTTTGTTAGAACGACCTTCTCCTGTCAGGGTTGCCATGTGCTGCCCATGATTCCAGCACAGTGCCACCAATGACTGGCGGGCTCCCCTCTCTGAAACTCCCTGGCGCAGACTGTGCTCCTCTGCCATGCTCTGGCTGACCAGGAAAAGAAACTTCAGCTGGTCCTTCCTCTCCAGGTCCATGGACGCACATTTCTTTATGCATAACCCACTCTCCAGAGTGGGGACAACACGCGGCACATGCACTGCAGTCACGATGTGTGAACCGCCTGAAAGACAGTGGGTAAGTTCTGGGCATCACCAACAAACTGGGCATGGCGAGGCTGCCGGGCTAACCAGAATGGAAGAGGTTCCTGGGCAGAGCACCCAGGTAATGCCGAAATCCACACTGAATTGAAAGGAAATGTAGACTCAACAAACAGTATTTTAATAATATATTCACTTTACGTAGAAACAATACATAGAGGTTTCATAGGTTTGCCATTGAAAGTACTGTGAATAAATCTTCGTTGTTATGCTTTAAGGTTTTCGATTTCCACAGGCAACAGAGACAGTGAGAAACAATTTATCTCTATGTGTGGAGTATGTAAACTGCTTCTCATAACCTTCAGTTGGATGAAGCTGTTTCGAACCAGCAAATCATTTTTACCGGTTAAATTTATTGCTGGTGCATTTAGTTTTCTTGTGCTTTTAAAAGATGCCTATTTCAGTGGCATCATTCAAACGTTAGTACAGCAGGGATATGTCAAAGCAGTGAGATATTTAATCCGCTTTACAGAGTGCTACAGCGAGTGTCATTTTACGTAAAGAAGCAGATATGCGGGGGTTTTGCTGTCGTCGCCTCTGTATTTTGCCAGCACCTCGTGGTTTCTAGGAACAGTGCTGGGGCCACAGCTGCCTGTCGGGCTCTTGAGATGTGGACCGGGCAGAGATGCCAGTGAGAAAAACAGACCGAGGAGGAAAACTGGGGCGTGAATGATGTGTGTGCTGATTACACGTTGGCCTGATAACATTCAGATTTATTGGCTTAAACCTGGCATATTATCAGAATTAATTTCATATATTTCCTCATAATGTTTAAAATGTGGCTACCAGAAGATTTGAAGTCATATAGACGACGCACACATTCTGTTTCTCTTGCAGGGTGCTGCTCGAAGCCATCTTCCTGGGAAGATTTTATTAATTCCACAAAGCACTGGAATTATGTCGTTCACAAAAAAACTCAATTTTTCCCATTTCCCCCATCTAATAATGAGAAATGACAAGAGTAACTTCTATTAGTCCAGACAAGAAAAGTAGGAAGAAAAAGAACAAAGTAATGAAGGTTTAATTTCTGTAAATCACTCTTAATATATGATTTTTTTAAACACCCCACACAAACGCCCTGACTTTGAGCTTTTGGTGGAAAAACTGATTTGGGGGGAAGCTCGACACCCAGCAGCATGACAAGTACAATAATAAATAGATTATCCATATCAGCTGATAAGAATTCAACTGCACGGCCAGACTGCAGCAGATGTTTCCTTGTGCACCACAGTGCTAGAAAAATGGACAAGGGACATTTAAAATTCATTGCAGGGAGACTCTACATTATAATGGATCTCATTAATATTAATTAGGGCTTTTCCTCCCAAGCTACCATGGTTGATGCCCTCCCTTTTATAGGTCAAAAGAGCTTAAATGCTCAGCAGCCCCAGGCACTGACAACATCATTTTACTTCTTAAGAATATGTCACATGCTTTGAGCCACTCATGAGCAGCAAATATTTGTTCCCTTCTTTCGTGAGTGTCCGAAGCTGGCTGTAGGGCCATGTCGTGGATTTTGTAAAGCATGATGGTTCAAAATGGGAGAGCCCCCCACGGCCCCCCAGGACCATCAGGGTGACAGGTGGGTGACAGGTCAAAGCAGCCCTTTTCATCCCCTACATAAAGAATGCTTCTGGGATCCACAGGGGAAAACTGCCACCCCTGAAGTAGACCGTATTTGGTGAAAACAGCGGGCTGCTCATGAGAGGAAGTGGACAAGAAGGGCTGTTTCCTGCTCCCAACCCAGCCTGCAGAGCCTCACTTCCACTTGCGTGCCGTGCACACTTGCTTCAAAGACTGGAAAACTGGACTTTGGGCAGAAACCGAAGGGGATCCTCCTGCATCCAGGGACGAGCTCCGGGCCTCACACGCTAGTACCGTGGTCGGGAGAGGGAGGTCTGCCTTTAGGGAAGGCAGCCTTCGCCCGCCTTCTGACGCTGCCACTGAGCAGCTCTCAAATGTTAATGCCAACCTAATTAGATATTTTGGCTTCCGTTTTGCCAATAGGCTGTACTTAAGCAAAATTTAGTACTGTCTTGTGCGTTCCCACAGCTGGGTAATTACAAGGCAATTCAGGTTTCAAGGCAGGAAATTAATGATACGAAGACCAGCAGCTATTTAAAGACAGTTATGCTGTGCCCTGAGCGGGCCCCACTGCTAGGAAGCACACTGGGCTGTCCCAGGGACACGTCCCAAGGTGAGAGGGAAGAAGGTGCGGCTTCCATTTGACTTTGAAACAATAACAAAAAGCTTGTGCTTTGGGTCAGTGTAATTGTCAGAGATGTTCTCTATAAACACGTTCTTCCCTGGAAAAAAATTCCATGTAAGTCTTTCTGGAGAATGGAGTTCTTCCATGAGGGTTGGGTGGAGAAGCTTTGGGCACAGCCCAAAGCTAGCGAAACACAGCTACCTGGCTTTTGGAGTCCCACCCCTGGAGCACCAGACAGTGAAACACTGAGACAACAGCCTTGGAAGCCATCCTGTCTAGGGTTGCCGAAATGTTCGTTCCTGCCCACACACAGAAAACAGAAAATAGAGTTTACCTGGATCACAGACTGCCCTCCAGATACCACTGCCAGGCAGTGCACACAGCGGGAATCCATCCTCTCACACCTCCGGAGGTCCCGGTCTGTGGGTGTCTCATACCTCCTCACATCCTTCCCCTCGTACTTCCCCTTAGAGCTTCTCTGGAGGCTGAAGCAGGAGGATCACTTGAATCCAAAAGTTCAGGGTCAGCCTGGACAACATAGCAAGATTCTATCTCAAAACAAAATGAAATACAACAAAGTAGAAGCAAAAGCATAACAGAAAAAGAGAACTGTCTTAAAAAGACAACAGTTGCCACAGGAACACCTCCCTCAGGGTACTTAGCACTAAGCCCTGGCTGCCCAGTCATCATCTTCTGTTTGAAAAAGTAGAAAAAACAAACCATGGATACCTTCGGTCTTCATTTGCCACTTACAAAATTTTTCAGGTTTAAGATTAAAATTTTCAGTCCCAGGGACCCACTATTACATGATTCATCTATGTTCTTTAAAAATCTTCAATAGTGTTTATTTAAAACCCAATGTAAGTACTGTCTTTTCTTGTACTTAAAGAAAAAAAAAACGATATTTCAAAGAAAGGGCCTCACAGGCATGAAATGTGGTAGCCCTGGCCAAATGCTGTGGCCTCTGATCGCAGCAGCGCTGTGATAGTCAAGGCCCTCCCAGCCGCCGGCCGGGCGTCCAGAGCCGCAGCGAGCTGCGTTTAGGTCTATCTTGAGCTCCTGTCCAAACTCAGAGGAGGGTCGAGGAGAAGGGAGCGATCTCCTCCTGGCACAGAGGTGCCAAGAAGACCGAAAGGAGGAGCCGGGTTACTCCCACGGCCCTCCTGCGTCTCCACGTCGCATAATTCATCAGGCGGGGAGGCTGCCTCTCATTCACTTTTCACCGTAGACGCTGGCCGCTGCATGCCCCAAGCTCCGATCCAAACTGCAGGCCAGTCCACGGAACCTGCAGTGAGGGCTTCTGATCTTGCTTTCTGCACAACCAGCCGGACCCAGAGTCATGTGAATCCTGCTCTGCCCCTGTGGGTAGAACCAGAGCTACTGTGAGGCAGAACCCTGACCACGCCCGACAGAGAAGGTGCACACACAGCCAGTCCCACCACGCCCAGGGCCAGGTGCTCACTGGCAAAGCCCAGCTGGCTAGGTGTCCATGCAGAAGCGAGCGAGGGAGTTAATTCAGTTACCCCAGAGACTACCGTCCATCCAGCGACATCTAGACACAGGAGATCAGCCACGCCGGAGCCTGTCATGGCCCCAGGGAGGGAACAACTTTATCCCCAGATGCCCTGCCGGATGCCAGTTAGCTCTACTGCCCTGTGCTGCTGCAGTGCTTCATGCGCTGGCCCTGGTCTCCTACTTTCTCCTGGAACCCTTTAGGTTGCTATTTCCTGAAAGTGACGAGGACGTGCTGGCTCCCGCCTTACCCCAGTGTGGACACAGACCTGCGGGTGCAGGGTTAACCCACTCCCGGCAGGAGACCCGGGAAGCTTGAGCCTCTCCATGAAGGCTCGGTGTGGTGGAAAGGCAAGCACCCAGACAGGTCGCAGAAAGCAAAGCGTCTCCCACTCATAGGCCACCCGGTCTCCCCACCACAGTGACCCCGACCTCTGCGTTTCCTCACTGAGAGCAGACAGCTCTGCCTGAAAGCATCTGAGATGTTTCTACAACCTTGAAGGTGCAAGGTCGGAGCTTCAGCTGCTGGCTTCCGCTGCGGACACTCCCTACACCGTCCCTGGAAGGAGTGACCCCCGGGCCTCTACCGCCTGTCCAGTTAGTCTTCCAGTCAGCGAGTTGTGTGTCCTGCTGGGTGCAGGGAGGTCAGATGACAGGGATGAGGACAGAGACCAAGCACAGGGATGGCCAGAGACATCACAGGAAGTGGAAATCGAGATCCAATCTCTACCCTTCTCACCAGGCTGTCGTTGTTGTTGTGTTGCTTTGTTTTGTTTTTGTTTTTTGAAACAGGGTCTTGCTAAGTAGCCCAGGCTGGCCCTGAATTCACAAGGATTCTCCTGCTTCATCCTCCTGGGTGCTGGGATTGCAGGCTTGGACCACGACCAGTTCATCCGGCTGTTAAAAGAATCAACCTTGAAAAGCCAATTACTTTAGAATAGAAGTGACCTGCAAACTGTTAGGTACTCTGCCCACATTTGTCGGCACGTGACACGCAGTCCCTGGGCTGACCTGAGATCAGGTGTGAGATACTAACTGGACACTGAGCAGAGCTGGGCCTGGAAGGAATTGGGAGGAAAGGGGAATAAAAGGGTGGCTAGGCCCTTGCCCATCTCACCACCACCCAACTGACAGCCTTCCCACTGTGCTTTACAGTGTGGTGCCGGCCATCAGTCCCCAGATGCTGCTGTGCCTGTCGCCTGCGTCCCTGAACAGAGATGGATGTGCCTGGCACGGGATCCATCACACAGAGCAGAGCCAGAAGATGGAGAGCCCAGCCAGCATGCTGGGAAAGCGCGACCCCACCCCACCACCCCTTCCTGGGGCAGCCTCACTCCAAGGGCACAAGATTCACGGTGTGTATTACACCATGATCTGTTTGTCATTCCTAGAAATCGCTAGGAAAACAAAAGCACACAATTGATGAAATAAATAAATGAAACAGCTCGAGTCACACGGTACTGGGGAGATGCATCTTCATGCACCAGTCATAGGAATTGATGGCCCTTCCGGGACAGCGCCCCACGAGGCCATACGTTACCCTGTGCTTTACTGTCTGTCTCCGCAGCGCTGCCTACACAGAATGCATAAAACCTCCACTGTGTCTGGATGGGAAGCCACCTCGGATCCATGCTGGAAGGAGATGGGCGATCAATCAGGAATAATAAAATATGCAGGAGCCGCTGCATTTGCGAGCATGCAGGCGAGGAAGAGCAGAGCAAGACAAGGAGGCTCGGACAAGCGGGGGCCACGGGCCACTCCGCAGCCATTCCCGGGGGAGGTGGCCTCTGCTTTCAAGAGGAAGCGACCCTGAGTTGAACGCAGTGTAATCAAGCTATGTGGTGAGGGTTAAACAGAAAACAATTTATTATGGGGAAAGCTGCACTGCCGGAAGCTCCTGTCCCGGGACACTCCCCGCCTCTGCACACTAATCCTGGCCTCGACGCTTCCTGCAGCAGCTCTGGAGCCCTCTCTCCTGAGTGTCTTTAGTTGCGCTGTCCTGGCTGCCTCGATGCTCTGCGTGGATTCAAAATATGCCGCTTTCACGGTCATCTCAACCTTAGGGAGGAGCCAGAAGCTGCACAGTGCCAGGCCCGGTGACTAAGGCGGATGAGGACCCGGCGTCATGGTTCTGTGAGCCTGTGTTTTCCTAGTGTGCAGCAGCAGCCGCTGTGTTTTTAATCACACTTTGTAAAGACACTGAGGAAAGAGGTCTCCAGAGATGATCCGGAAAGTGGTGAGATCCATGGGACACTTGTGCTCAGAGAGCGCCGTTTTGAGGGGGTTCATGGAGTGAGTCTTTCACTGTAGTACAGTTTTTAAAATGGAAGCACCTGCGACATTTTGGGATCCGCCCTCATAGTTCTGCCTGTGTCGCGGATTAAGGGGTGCAGGTTACCATCTTCGGGTCACCCTGCAGAGCACGCTCAGCGTCAGGAGCCCTGGGTGAAGCAGGGGCCCGGGGTCCTGCCCCTGTGGGAGGAAGACAAACAGAAATAGGCGAGCGTGTCTTGTGAATTGCAACGGCGTCTGTGCTCTGAGTCCAGGAACTACAGATCCTACAGCCAGGAAAGAGAGGTAGTTATTGTGAATTATTAAATATTCATTATTAAATATTTAATATTTGCCATGGGTTTTGTTCCTGCATAAACTAATTATGTGCAGACCTTTTACTGCCAAGAATTATGTGCTAGTAAAGCTAATTAGCATCACAATGACTGCCCCTCATGCAAGAAGGCTGCTAAAGATCAGGATAAATATTTAACTTTAATGCGGTTTGTACACTGTCCCTGATTATACAGTGCACCTGACCCCAGGGCCTCAGGAGCTCCTCACAAGAACCAAGGGGCACAGCATAGCTGCAGGCACACAGCAGGGCTGGCAGGCGGAGTCCACACTGGCCCTGCTGTGGGGTGCGTGGCACCCCTGTCTTCCTACTTCTCCCTCTGTTGCTGAGACAAAATACCTGACACCTAAAACTATAGGGTAAAGATTTATTTAGCTCCCAGTTCGTAGCAGTTTCAGTCCATCATCGGTGGGCTCCTAGGCAGGGTGGCACATGGCAGAGGGGCATCGCAGAGGAGATGCAGGACAGAAGGTAACAATAAGCAAGGCTGACCACAGCTCTTTCTGCCCCTTTTATCCCATCCAAGCTGCTCGGGGCGGCAGCACTCGCACCCCGAGTCCTAGTGCCCTTGGTCCTAGCACTGCACCGTGAATCAATCCCCACGTCACATCTAGATCCAGCCACCTCTGAGAAAGCTCCAGCTATGACTGCCTGAGGCTGTGGGGGCGTCCACGTAACAACCCCTTAGTCCCGTGCCCTGGTACCCAGGCTGTGACTTCATTGGAAACAATCTCAATGGAGATTACCAGGTTCAGACAGTGGCCTGAGTGTGGTGTCTTTATAAAAGGGGTCCATCAGACACAGTGACCACGCCTTGCAGAAGCCGCTGGGAGACAATGACATCTCTCAACCCAAGAGCCACAGAGATGGCTAGCAAGCCCCAGAGGCCAGGGAGAGCCTTTGGCAGGTTCTTCCGACACCCCTGAGGAGAAAGCAGCCTGAGGACACCTTGACCTTGAGCTCCTGACCTCCAGAACTGTGAGACCTCGCTGGCCTGCTCTGTACCCCTCCCGGCTGGGCTTGTTTTTATGGTACCCCAGGCCCAGCACCCAGCACAGCACCTATATTGTACAGCTCTCCCATCACTGGGACAGAACACTCAGTATCCACGATTTAAAGGGGGTTAAATCAGCACACACTTTCAGGGAGTTCAGTCCGTGATCCCTGGCTCCAAGGCAGGAACACCATGGTGGGAGGGCGTGGCAGAGAAAGCTGCTTTGTTCATTCATGGAAACTGCGAAGCAGAGGAGGGCAGCAGGGCTAGAGAGGACAGGACCGGACACCAGGCATGAGCCCCCAGGTTGCCCCTCCAGGACCCTCCCAGATGCTCCAGAAGTCTGCCTACAAAGCCCCAGTGGCGCCCAAGCCCATCTAGTTGACACCTTGAGGCTTAACTCTCTCGGTACCTCTACTTGTGCACCAGCCTGCTGGAATTGAGGCCCAAGCCTCTTTGGGGACGATCCTTTGACACTTGCCCCCTCTTTGTTAAATGCCCCACAGACTACGTGTGGATCTGGATGCCCCTCTGGCTCTTGTGCTGCGTCTTTCCCAGCGGCGAGGCCAGGAGTCCTCCCAGAACTTGGCCTCCAAACTGGCCTCTTCACAGCCTTTCCTCTTGGGCAATGTGGCCTACTCCTGTTCACACAGACTGTGAGCGAGCTAAGAAACATGGCCACTTCCTGGCAAAGGGACCCAGGTGAAGCGATCTGAAATGGTGTTCAGTGGATCTGGCCATGTCCCAAGTGAGGCTGAGGCCGGAGGCTCCGAAGTGCAAGCCCAGCCTAGGCAACTCAGCAAGTCCTTGTCTCACAGTTTTCAGACAACGTGCTGGGGGTGTAGCTCAGTTGGAAGGCTCCGAGTTCAATCCCCAGTACTGCAGCGAGAAAAGGTGACACAGGACATGTTGTTCAAATGCGTGCATCGAGGCCATGGCAGACTGAAACAAGACAAGACAGGAAGGAAGGAGGAGGGGGAGGGACCCAAGAAGGCTCCAGGCAGTGCATTTCCACACACAGAAGCACACTCTGTGCTAGGTCTGGGGGGTAGGAGGGCTTCTCCACAGCAGCTCTTCTGGGACCCTGGGCTCACACCCTGGGGAGAACCGGGCCCCCGGCCAACCCAAAGGGCTGGAGGGAGTGGAGCCCGGCGAGCTGGGCACCTGTCCTGCAGAAGCTTCCCCTCACCCCGTGGCCGATGCACTGGGGGACTGGCTGCTCCTTAGCCCTCCATCAGCTCTGACGGCCCCACCCGCGTGTAACGCTCCCCTGTGTCTGGAAGTCAGCTGCAGTGCATGAGAAAACTCACTGTCAGAAAAGGAGGTGGTTAATCACAACCCCTGAACATGCGAAGACTGCATAGAGCGGATTTTAAGTGTTCTTATGACCAACACATGTGAGAGATGACACATGTTTGAGCTTGAGTTAGCTACCCCACTGCATATCCCACTACATGCATGTATAACATGTATTAAGACACACGTGCAGGATGCTGTAGGCAGCAGATACTTACCATTTATTTGTCTCAGTTTTCTTTCTAGGGATCGGACCCAGAGCCGTGTGCACGCTAGGCAAGTGCTCTGCGTCTGAGCCACGTCCCCCAAGTGTGATTCTGTCAGTTAAAGTAAATAAACACAAAAACACAGCTCATTGTTTGTGTACATGTGTCTATTCTCGTTTTTGTGTTCCGTGCACAAGCCCTTGCCTCCGGTGCTCCAGGACAAGAGGCAGACGGAGGCTGAAGATCCCGCACCTGCAGCATCTCCCGCAGAACCCACACACACAGTACACGACGCGAGACAGTGGGTGCCATGGGCCACGTGCCAAGGCAGGGTGCTGTTTCCCTGGCGCCCACATCTCCGGTGCCCTGATTTTTAACAGCCCTGGCCCGGTCTATTATGTTCCTGCCTCCACCCAGGCTGCAAGCCGTGCAAAAAAGAATAGAAAATGACAGAATGTGATGGTGGCAGCAGAAGTGGTAGCAAAAATAGAAAAATCCATTCAAAGCATGTGGGTCACCAGTCTCAGGCTCCCCAGGCTGGCACAGCCAGAAGGAGGGATGCGGCGGAGCCTGGCCCCCACCAAGGCAGGAAGCAGGGGACTGTGGCCCTGGTGCCCAGCCAGGCTCTGTGACCTCCACACCTCCTTGTCATTATGCCCTCTCCCACCCATGCTGCACCCTCACCGGGGCCCTGGGGACCGCTGGGGGCAGCTGTGTCACATGATCGGGCACCTTGGCTCCTGTCTCTGCCAGACACCAACCAAGCGAGGAGAAAAGGGTGCAGGAGGGTGCCTGGCGCCAGCCAGAAAGGGCTTAGGGATTCCTGCTCTTCTCCGAATCCAAAGCTCCAAGCTCTGGCTCTCCATGCTGCCGCCTGGGCTGAGCATCCTGGCGCTGTGCCCCTGCCTCTGCTGCGGCCACGCCTTGTTGGCACAGCAGAGGCACAAAAGCAGAGCTCCCAGTGGCTGCTGCTCCCTGCCCCTCAGCAGGGAGAAGCCGCTTTGCATAATTAGAGGAAGCGGCCGCCAACCACACAGCATGTCAGGCAATGCTCTCTATTTGCCCTCAAATCTGCCTGGAAAGCTGGGTATGGTGGCTCTGGTCTGTAATCTCAGCACTCTAGGAGGCTGAGGCAGGAGGATCACAAGTGTGTGCCCAGCCTGGGCCACTTAGCAATTTGCTGAGTCCCCTTCTCAAAATAAGATGTAAAGAGGGGTTGGGGTTGTAGCTTATTGTGAGGGCCTGGATTCAATCCTCAGTCCTACAATAAAATGAATAAAATAAAATCAACAACTTAAAGAAAATCCCAAGACCCTGGGAGGAAGAAGCAGAGCAGAGCCCCCCATGGGTCCTCAGCCCGAAGCATCCCCACTCCTAGGCTGTGGGCACAGCATCCTCTCCCCACCTCATAAAACCTCCTCACTTCCCCTCTCTCCACCCATGGACCCTGAGGGCAGCCTTGCTCCTTCTGCCCTGCAGCAAGGGTCCAAGGGTTGGGCTCCCAGGAGGATCCAGTCCCTTCCCTGTGCTCTGGGCTGTGCTTTCCCAGCCTCACCAGGACTCACCCAGGCAGCACGTTCTTGCTTCCAGAAGTTCCAGCTCAGCTCAAACCACTGTGCTTGTGGCCTGTGCGATCAGGTGGGCATGGGGCACATTGTTAAACCCCAGCTCATAAAGACGCCCCACCTTCTAACACAGCAGAAGCACCCTGTCCAGGAAGATGCAAGTGTTCTGTGCCACGGATCCTCCCCAAAACCTCCCCCAACAGGAGCACGCTCATCCCATCCTCCTGACACTTCCTGCAGCAGCTCTGGAGCCCTTTCCTGAGGGTCTTTAGTTGCACTGTTCTGGCTGCTTCCATGTCCTGAATGGATTCAAAATGTGATCTTTCGTGATCAATTTGACTTTGGAAAGAGCCAGAGTCACACCGTGCCTGATCCAGTGACTAAGGTGGAGCAGGACAGTGTCAGGTTTTTATGAGCTGCCTTCCTGTTGGATGGCGCCGGGCAGCAGCTGTCTCATTAAAGACACTTAGGAAAGAGGACTCCAGAGCTGCTGCAGGAAGTGGCAAAAACATGGGATGAGTGTATTGGAAGTGAGGGGAGGATTTTGAGGGGACTCGTGGCTATGCATCTTTTACTGTAATATAAATTTTTAACGATCATTCGCAATAGTTTTCAATCACACCTCACGTCTCATGGTTTTAATCGTTCTCTACATTGTGATGCACGTTCTGTTTGACATTGCACTTAAAGCATTAAGCATATTCCCCCAACATTACTGTTCGAAGGATGTGTCCCTGTTATTACCAAGTCCTCATGATTTTTCCACAAACGGTACCGCGCTCCGCCGAGTACACGCCGGGATTGGCTCGAACAGTTCCTCCACCATCTTTCCTTTGCAAAGAAGGCCTTTAGATGATTTCTGCATAAAGCTTTATTCCTCCTCCCATTTCGATGCTCTCCCTTGGGCTCAGCCCATTTTTCCAGCGCTCACCTGCACCCATGTGTCCTCTCCGATGCAGGTTTGCTTATAGATGTGCATGGGGTGCAGAGACTGGGCCTCCCCCAGCTGAAAGTAGGGAGAGGGCCCACGACCAGGGTCGGCAACCCTACCAGAGCCAGGGTCTGGGGTGTGGGGCTGACCTAGGGCGTCAGCAGGGGCGACTCCTCCCTCTGACCCGGGCTCCCCACTGGGCTCCCGAACACACTCTCTTCCCACCTCCCCTCTCACCTGCTGGGCAGCCACAGCATTTCTCAGTCACTGTCAGAACCCCACTTCCTGCCTGTGACCAAGAGCCCTCGGTGCCTAGCGCCCACGAAGGTGTCAGTTTGCAGGACTGACCTCCTGTGTCCTCCGCTTTACCACAGCCTGCTCCAGCCACCATGGCTGAGCGGCCTGGCATGCAACTTCCCAGCTCCCCGGTGCTGCGCACCACCTGCCCCAGGCATGGCCCTCCCTAGGCCAGGCATGCCAGAGATGGGCCCTGAGACCCAGGGTACCTGGTGGGCAGGTGCTGTGAGGCACAGAGCCCTCATGGTCATCATGAGAGACGAAGCCAGAGTGTGACCCCTGAGCAGGGACATGTGGTCCAGGTCCTCAGACTGCGGGCCTCAGGGCCATTGAGCCAGGCGTCCCCACCCAGGCTGCAGTGCCTCACTGGGGCTGCAGACGCCATTTCTGCTGGGCCCTCCAAGGGCCACCTGCCGCCTCAGTGTCTGCATGAACTCGGGATGCTTCAGCAAACTGGCGAGCAGCTGGGGCTTCAGTGTCAGACCTTCCTTTCTTGGCATGCGGGTCCAGGTCCGGTGTGGCCCACCTGGTCCCTGCTGAGGGCTGTCGATGGCAGCGGCCCTCTGGCTGCACCCTGTACAACAGCGGGGAGCGTGGGTGTCTTCTTCTCAGCAGAGCTCAGCCACCACCTCGTTGTCTACCTCCGAGCCCAGGGAGCATGGTCAGCCCCTGGCAGGAGCCTGGCTCCTCCTGCCACCTGTGGGCCCTGTTCCCCAGCAGAGCAGAGGGATCTGTGGGTCCCTGCTGCAGGAGCTGCCTGTCCCCTTTGTGGCATGCAAGATGGTGACTCACAGCTGCAGCTGTGGCCACCGCAGGGTCCCCAGTTTGACACACATCTGCATATGCAAAGGGCCCACAGGTCCTGGGAGCTGGCTGGACTGGTCCTGCTGCATGGGATTGGCGCCCAGCCGGTCCTCGATGGAGGTGAACGAAGGGGCAGGGCTGAGTTGGTCTGTGCTTCTGTCTGTGGCCGATGGAGGAGTCCGGGGCCAGGGCGGTAGCCCCAGCCTCCAGTGGACTGGGGAGTGGCGGTCAGCACCCCATCCTGCAGACAGGAGCTGTCCTGCACCCCAGGTGCATCCCACACACGCTGAACCATCCAGCCGCCTGGACGAGGTGTGAGCAAAACTGTGGTGACCGCTGCTGCCGCCGAGCACCATCCTTTGGAAAGGCAGCTCACAAAACACAACTCCTCTCCTCGTCCACCTCGGTCAGTGGATCTGGCACTGTGCGACTCCCAGGTCTTCCCCAGAGCCTTCCTCAGCTCTGAGTCCTCAGCCCAGCTGTGCCTTGGCCTTCAACCGGCTCAGGCTATTGTAGTTTCAGGGCTGGGACAGGGAGCCCACTAAGAGCTCACCTTTTCCTAGAACACGAATATGTGTTGCAAAGGCTCGAGACCAAGGGCAGAAGCCCTGGGAACTCAGAGCCCTGTGCAGCTCCACAGGTTCTCAGAGCATCAGCCTCTGAGCCGCACACTCCCCACAGCACAGGGCTGGGGGGGTGCAGAGGTGCTGTACGTGCTGCACTAGTGCCTGGTAGGGCTCCCGGAGCAACCGCACCAGATCCAACTGGACCTGAAGGCACTGTCTGAACCATCATCTAATTAATTAACATTTAAAAGGTTCCCTGAAGAGGAATCACTGAGCAGACAAGCGGTACAGGTACCAGAGGATGGAAACTTCCACTCCAGATTTGAGGACTCTCCAGTCATCTGCTGGGCACAGCTTGGCCAATTCTGCCCAGACCCCGCTCCCTGGAGCTTCCGGTGCTGGCCCCGGGACCTTGTTAGCAGATGCTGACTGAAAGCCCAGGGTCAGCTCAGGTGAGAAACCTACACTGCTCTGAGAAAGTCCTTAAGCATAGCTTTCTGTTACATATTCAAGAAACTGCTGGACATTTTCTAGAAACTAAAGTAGAAGCACGAGGCCGGAAGCTGGCTGTGCCCTGGACGAGGGCCTGAGGAAGTCACAGGCACCCTCAGACAGAGTCGTCCACACCGCAAGCCCCGCACTCCAGCGCTTCTGAATCTGTTCTCATTTGAACAAGCCCGCAGAGTAGGCAGGTGCCATAAGGACCTCCACTGCTTCTTCTGCAGCACCCAAAGTAGGCCCACACTCTCACTAAGGTCACAGGGGTCATTGCTGCCATTCACTCATCACAGACCCAGCAGGGAAACCAACCTGTGCCAGCAACCATGCAGCTGGATGGAGACAGCCACCATGCCTGCTAGCGGAAGGACCAGGGTCCCAGCCATGTGCTGAGCCTCTCACACCTGTGACTGAAAAGGGGGCAGACCCTGGAGGTGCCTGCAGAGCTGGCAGAGGAAGGGAGTGTGTCACTCTGCTTGGGAGTGGACTCCAGCGAGACATCAGAACATCTTCGATTCGATGGTGGACATCAGGGGGACCTGGGTGCATCTGCCTCTCTCTGCAGATGCACAGGGCCCCATATCCAGGACCCAGGACAGGTGGGCCCAGCTCTGTTGCTGTGAGCATAGCCTGCGTGGGGCTTCTGCTGCACTGCTGCACCGTAAGCACCTATTCACCTTGCCTCTGTGGGGCAACCGGCTCTTACTTTCTTTGGCTACCTGTCTTAGTAATATTCTCATCATTGAGACGTAATACCCTATGCTGAGAAGTTAGAGGACAGAGGTTTGTTTTGGCTTCAAGTCTATAAAGGTTTCAGTCCATAGTGTGCTGGCCCCAAGGCAGGACAGCATGGCAGAGGAGAAACAGTGCATGGCAGGGCGGCAGGAAGCAGAGAGAGATCAAGGGAGGAGGAGGGAGTTAAACCCTCCCAGACCACACCCCTGACCACCTCCTCCACCAGACTCCACCTTCCAGCATCACACAGAGCCCCACCTATGAGCATGTGAGGCTTTGGGGGACATTCTGATATAAACCATATGTCTGCTATAGAGTAAATGCATCTTTTGAAAAAAGAAAAATCTCCCAACATAAGCAATCAGAAAGGAAACCACCCATGAGGAGAGCAGGCTTCAGCAGGCAGTGCTCTGCAGGTGAGCCATATTTCACCCCAGTCAATGGTGCTGTAGAGAGATGCACTGTGGTATCATCTAGAGAAAATGAAATACCATCAGCTATTGCAACCCTGGCAGAAAACACAAAGGAGACTGCGCAGAAGACACTGTGAACTTTGCAAATGCTCATCAGCTCTTGGACAGAAAATTCTCACATGAATTTTTTATTTGATTGTACCTGAAAAGCCTGTCTTTAGCAACATAATTCTCCTGGAAGAAATCCACATCATTAGTAGTTGTTACTTTCGCTGGGGTTTAATAGTATCACATAGATGTTAAATGAGTATCTCTGGACTGAATTGGAAAGTTGAACACTTCAGGTTGAAAATGTAATTATTCCAAGAGACATGAGTATGATATATGCTTTATTTTCTTCATATGTTAATAAACTATGATATGTGTAGACAAAATGTAATTTGTACTGTGAAAATGGGAAGGTAAGAGAAAAAGGACAATCACATCCTAAGTAACACAAATCTCTGAAGCCTAAACCACACGTCAGAGGAGCTTGAAGGAGCTGGGACTCTTTCTTCTCCAGCATCTTCTGCACAAGGGACGTCAGGCACAAGTGTCAGTAGAATCCTACCCCCAAAATGATATATCCAGTTCTTAACTCCCTGCACATGTTGCCAATTTGGAAATAGTCACTGCCAGTGGAATCCTATAAAAATAAAGTCACAGAGTAGATCCCCATGCGAGGGCTGATGTCCTCATAGGAAAAGACACAGGGACACAGGCACAGGCACATGGTGGATGCCTTGTGAGGGGGCAGAGATCGGAGGGGTGCACCTGCCATCCAAGGATTACTTGGATCGTGGGCAGCCTGGGGGTGGACAGAAGGAGCGGGAGCACTGTTCTCCCCAAGCGGTGCGGCCCTGCTTCTGCTGGACTTCAGGCGTGTGGCCTCCAGAACCGTGGAAGAAGAAAACTCTGTTGTTTCTAGTGACCCACCTGCAATAATTGTTTATAGCAGCCCAGGAACTGTGGCGGGCACCACGGAATTGGGCTGTGGCTGACCAGGGCTGGAATCAGACAGGACTCCGTTCCCGAAGATGCTGCTTGTCTCTAAGCAGGGAGCTAATCCAAATGTGCAAGGTGTTCCATCGAGGTTCCCAGAGGAAATTACTTCCCACTCAGACCGAGACACTATGAGAGCAGAAGCAGGTTGCAGAGTTGAAATCAGGTGTCTTGTGGCTGGCATCGGTGGGGCGGGCTTTGAGCAGGACGGTGGCTCATGTGACATCTCCAATGCATCGTGTGCGTGGGGAACAGGATACGGTCTTACAGGGTGGTGGCATACGATCAGCCTCCGCTACAACCTCCTGTCCGTCACTCAACTAACATGTTCACAGCAACTGAAATGCGAGGCTTAGTGAATTAGGCATGAGTGTGGTGAAGAGTAGCCAGCCAAATGTTTAACACTTTGGAGAATTTGTCTAAAGAAAGGAGGTAAAGAAGGCTGTGGGCATTCACAAGGAAGAGTAACAGCACAGCGAAACAAGGTCACCGAGCTGAGCACAAATGCCTCTGGGACCTTTCCAGAACAGTCCATCTTTGTTACTCTCAGATTTTGTCTTTGCAAATTTGTTCACTTATTAAAGTGTATTTTGAAGCTCAAAATCAATCCTCACAGTCCCCTGGGGCTCCTTCGTGGTCCTATAAAGAACTCCCCATGTGTGGACCTTCCAGTGGAGGGTGAGCAGGTGACGTGAGACCTTCTCTCAGCACAGAAGCCAGTGTCCTTCCCATGGGTGCTTTAGTGGCACGATTTTCACATTTGTGCTTCCTTTTGGTAGCTCTGCTGTTTCTCATGACTCTCTCACATAGTCCCAGAGTGCTGGCTGGTGATCGCACAGGCAAGGTGGCTGTGATGTGCGTTCCAGAAAATTCCATGTGTTAAGTGGCCTCTCTCAGCCCCTGGATCTGACTTCAATGTTCCCGCAGAGACAGTAGAGCCAGCACAGTGTCTCTGAACAGAAACCCACATAAAACAAGTGGGTCCACCCATTGATCAGCTTACAAAAGCATTGCGGGCCAGAGAGGAAAGAAGCCATCTCTGGCTCTCTTCTGAGAGAAACATCTCAGTGCTCACTAATGAGGTGTCTACTGGGACTTTACAGATTATAACTGCCACTGATGACAAGGAACGACAGGACCACGAATGGCTCTAGTGAAATGATTTGTGGGAAACTCCTCTCCCCAAGATATGATTATAGCAAGCTTTTCGATAACCCCAACAGTACCCAAAGTATCACTCCTCCATTTTTGTTTTTGTTGAATCCCTGAGTTCAGGTATAGTAATAAATGAGAACATTCTTTTTCCATTTTGCTTAAACTCCCATTTAGATTTGCAAGGACTTTGGCACTGAAAACAACTAAATGCATGCACACATACATAAATAACATCCACTCTTATTTTTGAGCCCAATGAAATATAGGTTAAAGTTTTAAGTTCATTTATTCCCATTATGATATCTGGAAAATTCATCAAGGAGTGAAAAGAAATTGAGGAAAAGTTTTTTTGGTAGAGATTATTGTGTAAGAAAGCTAAACAGGTAAACAGAGGCAGGGTAGCTCAGAGGGAAGTCATTATGGAAAGTCAGTGACATTTTGGAGCAAGGCTGCTCTTTTACAAGTTCTGAGTCTTGCAGGCAGCTTTAGCTCAAGCCTGCAAGTCCTCTCCCAGCTGCACTGCTCCTGCTGTCCCTACAGTTGACTCTTAGTAATGCTCTGGGACCGACAGCGGACGCACAGAATCTGGCATGTTACACAACCCCTGTGGCCTTTGCCCAGTGATGATGCTGCCCGGGACAATTTAGCTTTCATCCGGTTCAAGAAATGAGGAGTGGAGAGCTTCTCCATGATTCCAGCTCCCCAGCTTGGGAAAAACAAGGCCCAATTGCCTCACAGAGGGCAAAGGTTGCCTTACCCAGGTGAATGCTCGCCCTGCCTTCTCAGGTCTCAAATGCATGAGAATCTTGAGATTTTTGAGATTCAGACACCACCAGCAATTTTCTCTTTTGTCCTGGTCTCCATTGTCATTGTCTCTATAACGTTCAAAGAAACGTCCTGTCCAGAGGCACATTTGTGTGTGATGCCAGAGGGCTGGGTGGCTGTGGTGAAGCAGGAATGTGTGCGGAGAGGACATCAAGGCACCAGAACGCAGCCTCTGTTCACCGTTCCCCTCTACGCGTGGAAACCCAACCAGGCCCACGGAGCGAGCGGAGTGCCAGGTCTGTGAAGCGTGGCCCCAACACGAACTCCTGCATCCCTGGAACAAGACAAAAGCCAGACACTGGCCAGGAGGAGGCCAGGACAGCGGGGCAGGGACAGGAGACTTGGCTACTTCCAGTGTTTCTGTGAGACAAAGAGAAAGGGCGCCTAAGAGAACATAGCTGAGAGCAAGCCACCGAGACTGGGTTCCTGAGGAAGGAGAAGATACAGGAGAAAGGATCTAGGAGAGGACGCACACAGAACCATCTGGTCTCCATGCCTCAGTGTCCGAAGTGGAGAATCTCAGAGCTACTCACCCATGGGAGGGCTTCGAGCCCTCCGTGTCCTGCCCCTCTCCTAACTGCTCCCTCTTTTTCTCCCACTTTCTCTCCTTTCTCCTTTCCTTTTCCTCTGTCTTTTTTATTCTTCTTCCCCTTGTCCTTCTTTCTTCTTTTTCTTCCTCCCTCCTCTTTCTTCTTTCTACTCCTTCACCTTCTGATCCTCTTCTGTTTTCCTCCCTCCTCTCTCCCACAGCAATCTGCAAGGCTCCAAGAGCTGATGCTCTGTGAAGTCGCTGGAGACCAGCACCGCTCCGTGGGGAGACCAGAGGAGAGGCCTGGAGCACTCTGCACACAACTGCAGAATGAAGTGTGACGTCCGAGCCCTGTAACGGCTATGAAATCTCTGAAAAGCAGAGAGGAGGAAGGGGTTAGAGAAGACCCAGCACAGGCAGCCTGCAGCTGGAGCAGATGGCAAGAGCACAGAAGGTGACAGGACAGCAGGTTCAGAGGAGACAGCGAGACCCGGCATGAGACGCAGTGAGCAACATCATTTCTCTCTAAACAACTTCACTAGGACCAGATTCCAGAAGGCATTTCAGTGTGGGATTATCCAGGCATCCGTCAGCCCCACTGGCTGTTTTTTTTTTTTTTTTTTTTTTTTTTTTTTTGTATCAGGGATCGAACTCGGGACCTTGTGCTTGTGAGGCAGGTGTCGGAACCACTGGGCTAAATCCCTGGCCCTATGAGGGTCTTTTGCATCATTTTTTAAGGACTGGATGGCATCTTAAATAAACTGTTTGATGAGCATTTTCTGCATCCTGTTTGTGCCTGGTTGTCTGCCTGGTGCTGGGACACACCTCCCCACCTCAGAAGGGCTCTAGGGACTACACCCAAGGGGCCACACCCAAGCCTGAGGGCAGGAAGCTTCCCCATACAGCTCAGGACTCAAATCAGAAGGGGGGCCAGTCCCAGGCCTCCAGGGCCCCCACCCAGGCTGACAGCTCTCAGTGGAGACCCCAGTGTGCTTCTGGCTGCATCCAAGCGGGGCCTGGCCGATGCCTGGCTGGTGAGGCGTGTGCAGGCTGTTCCTCCCCAGAGTACTCAGGGACTCTGGCCCCGCACCGGAGGGACACAGGGACAGCGACGACGGTTGGCTGGAGAAGACAGACTGCTGAAGGCTCTGAGGTAGGAGATGACACCAGTGATCAGCAAAAGAGCCGGAGCAAGAACAACCGACACGGGCTTGAGGGCTGGCTGGAGACAGGGCAGCACCCGGCTCCTGAATGAGAAAATGGTCTGGTGTCAGCGACCGTAAATCCACCGTTCGGGGGCCATGGCACCCGGCCCCAGTCCCAGACATTGCCTGATTTATAACAGTGTAGTGGCTCGGTAAACTCACCGCACACTGGAAGCAGCTCACCTGGAAAATGCGCGAACGCAGCTGCCCAGGAGGCGGCTCGGGGCCCTGATCCTGGCCTGCAGCGGGCGCAAGTCTCCACCAAGGCCCGTGGGATGGCAAGGTGATGAGTGCCTTGTGCAGTTTACTGAATGCTGCACTCGAAGGGGAAAAACGGAGTGGCTGTCTCAGGAGCTTGGAAAGGCTCGGATCTGGAGGGATGATTTCCACTGAAGGAGGATCATTTTCACAGTTTCGGATCGAGGCGGTGTGACTGGCCAGGACGGGTGGTGGCGATGACCCTGGGCTGCATTTCACCACAGACCCTGCGCCGGCCATGCGACCTGCTCTCCTGGGGTGGACGCCTTCCCTGCCGGGTGGGCAGGGTGCTTCCCGTCTGCCACTTCCGGTCCCGGGCCTCTCCAGGGAGGATGTATTTGTCTCCATTGGTACTGTGAGGTCCTCAATCAGCTCAGAGCCACCGCTGCCTCCTCGTCACACAATCCACTTTACAAATGTTCTTTTGTGGGTTTGTAGTAGGTTTCAAAGCCCTCGTGTGCTCTGAAGCCCTTAACCACTGCCAGGAAGTCTTTCCTGACATGGGACCAGGACAAAGAGCTGGGGGCTGGGGCACCTGTTCAGTCTTGCTCAGGCTGCTGTAGCTACACCGCAGCCAGTTCTGTTCTGTTCTGTTTCTTTTCTTTTTCCAGTGCTAGAAATTGAACCCAGGGCCTTCAAGCTGAGCCAGCTGGTGTTTATTTTTTACTTTGAGACAGGGTCTTGCCAAGTCACTAAGTTACCCACTCTGAGTTCAAACTTGCAGTCCTCCTGTCTCGGCCTCCCAGAGTGCAACAGGTATGCACAACTAGGCCCGGCTGAGTTGGCCAGTTCTTATGATGCCCCCAAACCACTCGGATCTTGAAGGTGGCCCACGCACGGCTCCTGTGCTGGGTTCTGCCTCAACCTGAGTTCCAGACGTGCAGGCGGACCCCAGCCTCGGCCAGGAGCCAGGGTGGAGTGGTGGATTTGCTCGTGTCTGGCTCCTCCCTCCCTTGGTAGAGGGGCTCCTTCTCGCCAGTTTCCTTGGCCATGCATCGTTCTCACTTCACTCATGTGACCTGCTCTCCTCTCTTGCTCACCTTCTCTGCACCAAATTTCCCCCAAATAATTTCTTTGTATTTCTTCGGAGTCTTAAACTGCATGCATAAAGGAACAGAGTTAATATAAAACTTACAAAGGAGTTGCAAGGTAGGCTTACCATGGCCACCTGCAGAGCTGGGGTGGAAGAAGCAAAGGGAGAGCTGGAGGACGCAGTCGAAGCCCGAGGCTCTGGAGCTCACTGCAGGGCCCCCGCGAGTCGCTGCGGGGAAGCCAAAGAGTGGGAGCTGGGAGACTGAAGGGTCGGCTCTGGAAGCTGGAGATGGGCCCAAAGGTGGCGGTGAAGACCAGAGCTCCTCCAAAGAAGCAGAAGTACGACTTCTGCCTTCTTTCTCTTTTTCTTTCATCCGGGACACAAGGCTAACGGTTGGTGTCGCCCTCTCCCAGGCTGGGTCTTCCCTTGAGTTCTGCGGAATTGGTTCCCTGAGATTCTGTTCACTTGAAGGCCACTGCAGCTGTGACGGGAAGGGCCTGGCTGCTACCCCAGCTCTGGGCACACCTTGATGTTGTCTATGTGGTGCTGGTTTTACAGGCGCGTAAAGTGCAAGAGTTGGGGGGTGAGAGGGGCTTCCCCTCAGATGTAAGGAGAAGGCCTGGGGGTCAGCAGTGCAGCTCTGAGAAGGCCACGAGCGAAGCTGTGAGTGTGAAGCTGAGGTCAGTGGAACCCCAGGAAGTCGGGAGGCCAGGAACCTGGAGCATCGGCGAGGGAAAGCCAGGGTGTGCGCAGAGCCGCCCCGAGAGACAAGCCGCAGGGGCTGCAGCCCAAGGTGTGGTGTTGTAGGGTGGGTTCAGCCAAGACTCTTGGAGCTCACATCATCGCCCCAGGAGCAGGACAGAGAACTACGGGATTCCTGTTTCCCCTGCAGGGTTTCAGATGTGCTTTGGTCCCCCTGGTTTCTGCCCCCCGCCCACCCGTCCCTCCCTTTTGGAATAGGAATGTTTACCCTGTGCCATTGCTAGCCAGTGTTTAACTTCGTTTTGATTTTTACAGGAGCTCACAGCTAAGAGTTTTCCACGAGTCTCGGAGGAGACTTTGGGTTTGGACTTTTCAGCAGTGCTGGAACTGTAAGGGCTTCGGTGGATTCTTCGAGGTGGACTGACTGCAAGTTGAATAAAGATATGCACGCGAGTCTTCGGGGCCGGGGGCAGAAGGCCGCTGGATTCAGAATGAGACTGTCCCCCGAAGCCGCCTGCACTCATAGGCGGGACTCTGCAGGGGGGGATTGAATCCCGGGGTGGGGGCCTCACAGCTGACTTGCTGTTAGGATGTGGAGCCTGGTGGGAAGAAGGGGTCATGGGGTGTGACCCGGAAGGGTTCACCTCCCTTCCTGGCTCCTCCCTTCTCTCTGCTCCTTGGTCGCATAGCGGGAATGGCTTTCCTCCACCTGACCCCTGTGCTGTGCCGTTTCCGCCTAGAGCCGGCAGACAGCGGACCAAAACTGCTAAAATGTGAATCCAAACAAACTTCTCTCCTCCTAGGTGTTGGGTATTTTATCCCAGAGATGAGAAAATAGCTAAAACAAGAAGCCACGGGCAGCATTTCTTAAACAAGGAATGACAGAAAAGTTCATGAACTTGATAAAGGGGGAGAAAGATAAGAGTGTACCATGAATCATACTTGTTCTTTTGTAAGACATTAATAGAGATGAATTTCTCAGCCACGTTCTCTGTTCAAGAAGTAAGTCTATACAAGGGAATACTACTCAGCAATAGATGATTTACTCTTGTCTCCCCCTGAAATATGAATGGAAATTAGGGTAATTCTAGGGAGGGGAAGAGGCCAGACATGAGCGAGCGTGCATTACCCAGCAGCATCAGAGTGACAGGAAGTTGGGGAGGAGCTGTCCGGAGGGTAATGAGGGAGAGGCGGGAGGAAGGAGTGAATGCCCCCTGGGTGCGGCCGGGAGCCCAGGGTGCACAGACTCGGAATCAGCAGGTTGTCACCCTTGACTGTGCACGGCACGCTGCATGGATTGGATTTTACTATGTTCAACTGTTTGGCTAGGCTCCCTAATACTACAAATATTTTGCCAAACTGATTTTTTAGCTGAATACTTATCAGGAGCTTCACAGAGTCGCCTACATTCAAAATGTACAGATTTTCACGCCTCAGTGGGACTTCAATAGAGGGATTTAGAATATATCTCACCATTATGTTTTGGGTTTGGTTTGTTTAAAGAGTAGAAGCCACAACTATGGGGTTTCATCAATTAAAACAATTACAGTTAATTTTTATAGATAATCTCTTAATAAATTTGTGATTTTATAGCTGCCACAGTAAAGTATTGCCCAGAATCTATCAGTAAAAAGAAACAACTATTTTGCCAAATCTATAACTTTTCCATGATTTCTTGTATCATTCATCATCAGAACAGTAAATTTTCCAGTCTTTCTCCTCACGCCTTATGCTTTATAAAACATGTAACCATTTTTCTTTACTGTTGTCGCACATGACTTCAGATTCAGTGACAGTCTTCATTTCCCTGAGATTTTAGGTGTTTTCGATGGAGACTGAAGTGGGGTAAAATGTTAGAACCTGTCTTCCAGTTCCCCGGTGAACCCTACCTCCTTGCGCCTCTGTCTTAGTGCCCCAAGGCCCTGCGGATCCACTTCCACCCACCCACGGGCTCCACATGTGGCCCACATCTGCTCTGGCCCTCAGAGGGGCTGGCCAGCTGCAAGGCAGGGACCCTCGGGGACGGCCGAGGCCGCTGGCAGAGCTGGCGGTGCTGGGCTGAGCATCGCGGACAGACTGGCTGGGCTCTGCTGCCTTTTCATCATCGTGTGATATTGTAATACAATTCCACTAAATGGAAATACTCACATTCACTTATGTGGGTGAAGAAAATGGACAAATCAGGGTTTTTTTTGACACAAATAAACCTGCTATGAGGCATCCACCTCATAAAATATATGGACAGAAATGTTATGTGTACTAAAATGACTGCACACCAAATGCAGAGTTGTCGTGAATTAAATGAATAAATCAGCAGCACAAGGGCTGGGCCCACATTGCCCGATGCAGAGAACTCGGACAGCGCTGAGTATGATCTCAGCTAACACAGGTCTGGGTGGACTGAGAAAGCCTTGCTGGGACCAAAGTCTTCCCACACTACCCCACATCACTTGGCTCTTTATATCTTCGTGCATTTTCTAAATTTTCTGCACTGAATATATAATGTGATGCTAATTAAAACAAAATTATTTGCAGAAAGGAAGGAAGCTGCCATCTCCTTAGTCAAAATTTAGAACGGAAATAGCTAACGGTAAATCCTGTCCTTCACAAAATGAGATGGAGGGAGAGCTCCTGGACACACGGCAGAACCTAAGGCCTCCTCCTGACCGACTCTGTCTGCGCTAGACGCAGGCATCATCAGTTTTGTAGGGTGATAATTTTTAAGTTGCTTAACTTTTGTGCTGATCAATAGAAGCTCGTGGTAGGAGAGCTCTCCTTTCAAAAGTGTGCCAGGGATGTGTGTGTCTATGTGGGGCGGAGAGAGAAGGTGGGAGGAAAGCGCCTACATTCCTGCGTAGCCTTTTCTCAAAGCCTGCACTTACCATATTCCAGGAAGTTTGTAAGACATTAACTCCTGGTGGGCATTAAGAGCGATATCTGAGTGGAAACTACCCGAGCTGCTCGAAGTGTAAAGCACCCAGGATGCCGCCTGGCACAACTTCAAACTCCTCCTCTCTTTAGCTCATTAAATCTGCTACAAATGAACTCTTTCTTACTTTCCTACTTTGTGGGGTGGCCTGGAGCTTGAACTTGGGTCTTGGGTCTTCATCCTGAGCTCCTTCCATTATGGGGTCTTTGCTATTCAATTTGATCCAAGGCCTTCCCCGGGTTGGGCTGGGACCTGCGACCCTCCTGGCTCGGCCTCCCAGGGTGCTCTGCTTGCGCTGTGCCGCAGTGCCTGGCTGAGTGTGCATTTTCCCCTACAGCAGTCCCTCGGTGGGCCTCCTGGCTCCTTTAGCAAGGTGGCTTTGGTTCCAAGATCATCACCACTCTAAATCTTGAGTGAGCCCTGGCCATCTGGAATGCTTCACAAACTCTTTAAAGAACGCTGTCCTCAGCGGCCCTCCAGGGCCGGAGGAGCCCTCACCAGTGGCCTGACCACCCGAGACGATGAGGGCCAGTGCTACTCTGTGCTGCCCAAAACCTGTGTTCCTACCAGGGAGCAAGGGCCGCTGCCTCCTCCGGTGTTTGCCATGCAATTGCAGAAGAGCGAGTGGTGACAGTTGCATTTCAGACTTGATTTTCCAGAGGACGTGGGTTGCCCGGTGGCGGTGGCTCCCACAGACACCTCCAGGCGGGGGCTGTGTGCACAACCCACATGCACCGGTGCACTGACCAGAGACAGGTATCCCCTCGGCCCTCAACAGTCTTCCAAGGCAACTTCCAGCCATTCCCCAGAGCAGGATGGGTGTCTGAGCCCCCACTGGGAGCAGGCATCGTGCTGGGAGTGGAGACACAAAGGGTGTGTGTAGGAACAGCCCTGCGTCCCGGAGCCACATTGGGACAAGGCACCAGGTACCCCCACAGACGCTGGGCCACAGGCAGAGGGGTCGCGTGCCTTCTGAGCAGCCTGGGGACCCGGGCCACACCCCCATGGGAGTTCAAGCACGGAAGGAGCCTCAGCCCCTGCGCAGGACCCACTTCCGGGCTTCTGCACCCTGCTGTCCTCGCTCTGCCCCTGCCTGGCCCCCGCACCTGCTGTCTGCTCCTCGTGATTTCCAGTAACAGGGGCAGCAACAAGTCCGCGGTTTAGAGGCCCAGGTAGGACCACGGCGATGCACGCATGACCCCTCTTTCTGGTGCCTTTAGACCAAGCCATCTGCAGCCTGAGTCAGCACCCTCCAGTACAGCTGGCCCCGGCCCATGCCCAGCCACCTGACTGCTGCCTAACCCGGGGAAGCCGCATTTTGGATCACTGATCTGCTGTGCTCCCTCCATGTTAGGGTCTTTTGAATCCTGTCCCCACCCTGGAATGCTCTCCCGCTGTGAGTGTACCCAAAGCCTCTGAGCCCAACTCCAAGCCTGCTCCTCTGCGACACTAGCTCACTAGGCCAGATCACACGACGCGCTCCTTCTGTCTGCCTTCGTCTTTGTTAGTACACAGTCGCAGCGCACGACCACGGTCCTCGTGTGGACCAGGTGTGCACAGAACACACCTCCATCCCTTTCTTCGTTCCTTTTCCTTCTCCTCCTCCCTCTCTCCGCCGTCTCTTGGTCTCCTCCTCCTTTGAGAAAGATCTACCTCCCTACTTCCTTCTGTCTTACTCTTTATTAATAACTTGGGTTTCTCCTATAAGAGAAACCATGTGATATTTAAGCCTCTGTGTCTGATTTATTTCTCTTAACATTGTGGCAGCAAGGCACATCCATTTTCTTGCAAAATTCCAGCTTGCTCCAGAAAGAACTGCCAATATCAAGAAACCAAATAGTAATGAATGCCGGAGAGGCAGCAAGGGGGAAAGGAACCCTTCCATATTGCTGGCTGTAATGTAAACTAGTACAATCACTATGGAAATCAGTATGTGGATTCCTAAAAAAAAAAAAAAAAAAAAAAAAAACAGCTAGAAATTCCATTTGACCCAGCTCTTCCCCTTCTGGGTATCTTCCCCCAAAAGTTAAAAACATCGAATTATAGTGATCCATGCATATCCGTGTTTACAGCCACACAACTCATAATAGCTAAATCCTGGAAGCAGCCTATGTGTCCATCAGCAGAAAAATGGATAAAGAAAATGTGGCATTACATGCAAGAGAGTACTTCTCTGCCATGAAGAAGGACTAGCTTGAGTCATTTGTGCGAAAATCAATGTCTATTACATGTTCTTAGAGCCTTGAATATTTTTTAGGTGATAGGTCTGGTTTTAACGAGTGGTACAAATCCATACCTGAATACTTGAAGTAGCAATGGCTTACAACAGCAAGTCCTGCATTCTTTCTTAAGAAAAGCAGAGCTGAGTAGAGCCAAGCACACACAGCACAGTAGCCAGGAGGTAAAGCAAAGCGAGGAGCTGGAGAGGGAGTAAACCCTTCCATCAGACCCCGCCCCACACATCAAGCAGCTCTGGGGCCCTTGCCCAAGTCACCTTCCCAACACAAGAGCTCGGAGCAGGTCCCACCCAACTGTCGCAGCATCCAAAAGCCCTGTCTCCCTGTTCGCCATCCACCCAGCCAAAGCCCTTCTTGCTTCACTCTTGGGGAGCAGGAGCAACGTTACCTGGGCTCCCTCTTCTTAATTGCCTCTCCGGCTGTGTTCTGCGCACATTCAAGCCCATCGTGGCCCAGGCACCTGAGACACAGCCTGCCCCGTGCAATCCCATCCATCTCTCCCGAGCTCCTCTGCGCTCCTGGCAGCCGCCCCTCGCCTTCTTCCTCACCACTACTGGCTTAGTGCTTGGCCACCTTCTCAGATGTCCCCTCCTCCGGGGACATTCTCTCTCCACCCCCATCCAAGCCACTGTCCTGGAAAGCTCTTAGTGTTCAGCACATCACTTTCTTAAACAGGCTCAACATTATCGACTTTTTGTTTAAATAAGTTATTTTCCCTGTTGTGGCTCTGAGGCCTGATAGCCCCTGGCAGGAGGAGTTCATCTGACACAACACAGAGAAGGCCCCGTGCTGGGAACAGGGCCGGGGACAGAGTTTGTACAAATACATGAAGTGTGGGCTGGGAAAATGGGAAGCAGGAATCACCACCTGCAAGCATAAAATCATACGTAAATTCTGAGGGAAGACCGGAACGCCAGCGTCTTCATGCCTGAGGACTCCGTGGGTGCAGAGCCAGCCCTGGAGGGGCCGGAAGTCATGTGCCGGCATTGTGGGGGGACCTGGAGGCTGACAGGGCCCCTACAAAGGGACCCTGAGGGAGGAGATGAGGAAAGACCCCAGCTGGTTTCCTTGGGCCTCTGTCATGTGAGGACGCAGTGACAAGGCAGCCACCAGGAGTCAGAAAGCAGAGCCTCTGCAGACACCAGGCTTCACCGTGGAGTTCCAGACTCCAGAACTGCGAGAAGTGAATTCTGGGGTTCTGCTGCAGTGGCTCAAATCTGCGGGGAACTTCTACATGACAGCCTGAGGCTGGGCCATGGTAACCGCCCGCTGAGGCTGTCTCTCTCCGATAAAGGTTCCCAAAGGTAGATGTGAAATCTCAGCAAAGACCGCGGTACAGTGCAACTGTCATTCCCACCGAGTGACATTCGGGTGAGAGGCGGCACTCAGAGTACAGCTGAGAACCAGGACTAGCTTGGCCCCAGGGCCTTGGGCCCCACACGGCAAGGAGAAGGCCAGGAGGCTGCAGAGAAACACTTGATACAGTGCTCCATGCAGCAACCAGTAACAGAATCTGTCAGAACTAAGTGCACAAGTTTCTAAAGAAGCAGCAAGATATAAAGAAAGCCAAGCCAAGAACCAGCATCCCTGTAAATCGGCCACTGCTGTAACCGAGGGGCAGGAAACCAAGCAGTGAGAAGCACAGGGCCGGAGTGACTTATTCAGACAGCCTGAGCACTGCCTCAGAGAGGGCTCCTGTTCCCGGCAGTGGTGGCTGGGACTGTTCCCTTCATCTCAGATAGGCAGCGTCAGGCAGCCACAAGGGTGTGCACTGCAGAGGGACGGGAGGGATTCAGAGGCCAAGCATGGAGGGTGGAGGGTGAGTGGGAGAGGCAGGGTGAAGCCACACAGCCCGCAGGGGCTCGAGGTCGCTATCTGTCCTGCTGCCCGCAATTCTGCTGGCTCTGCGACTCCTTAGGTGGAAACAGGACGGAGGGCAAAGGGAAGCGCCTTGTACCAGAAGCCCAACGTGTAAGTGATTTTAAAATTAGGAAAAGATAGGCAATAGGAAGCAGGAAGGTAGATCTTTTGCTAATGAGGAGATCCAGAGACAGAGGGAGGGAAGGGGAGGTGAGGGGAGGGCAGGGATTACGATGCGTTAGGTACATGTACCTTCCCCTCGGATGAGTGTAAACGTTAAGTACTGTGAACAACTCCAGATGAAAGGACTGTAACAGCAGGCTTTATGGTACAGGAAAGGAAGGCTCAGTGATCCACAGTGGGTTGGGGTGGGGGGCCCTGGGCTGCCATGGGGAAGGGATGTGGCCAGCCAGGCGCCCGCATCTTCATGGCAGTCTCCCAGACCGTACGACTATGGGAGCCCTGTCCCCGTGGCCTTTAACAACATGTGATTTCTTCTACAGAAAATGAAGCATTCAGTTTCCCCAGAACCCACAGCTGGTCTCTGAATGTCAAAGGCTTGAGAGTGGATTTTATTTTATTAATAATGAAAGAGGACCAGGGTGAGCATCATTATGCCTATTTTACCTGGTACAGTGTGGTTTAGGGAAACTTAAGGTAAACTATCAGACATGAGGAATTTAATGCAAAGCATAGTTAGCTTTTATTTAGTGCAATCATCATAATAATCTTATTACATCTCTGGATCAATCAAAATGTTTAGGGAACTATTTTTATTTCTCAAATTTAATTCTGACTGCATTTCTTGGAAATTCTCCTCCCAAATGACTAAACAGGATAATACTAGGTCACTTCATGCTTCTGAGTGTATTTTATTATTTCCATCCTCATTAGATTATTTTTTAATGGCTTTGAGGTTAGTAAACATGATTCTGAGTAAACAGATGTGAGTCATCTAAGGTATGCCACTGAGAGCTACACCAGATATTTTCAAGGTAAAACACACTTTTCAAGATGGCTTACTTTTAGCTTCTGTTGGGGTTTAGGTCTAGAATGTTCTCCAAAAGTCTCGCGTGTTTGCACCGTGATGGGGTCACGGCAGCACTTACTCTCATCAGGGAATTCATCCCTGACAGTTCCCGAGCTTACTGAGCTATAGGAGGGGCCTTGCTGGAGAAGGGTTCCTTGTGTGACCTGGAAGGTGTGCTCTTGTCCCCAGCTCCTCCCTTCCATTTCCTGGCCACCATGGGGTGAGCAGCTCTCCCCCACCAGGCCCGTCCACCATGCCGTTTCTGCCTGTAGTCAGCTCACTGTGGACCGAAACCATGAGCCCAAATACATCTTTCCTCTCTCTGTGAGCCAAGGGTATTGGGTATTTTGTCCTAGTGATGGGAAAGTGACTAAGACACACCTGGAACAAATCCGTCTCCACTTCCTTACTGAGACAAGCTCAAAGCTAAGACCATGGCAGAGGTCAAGACGAGTCCTGCAGGACACGGCAGCGTCACCTGGCTCACTCTCCGCCGAGCTCGTCCTGCTGAGGACTTGGCACCGCCAAGCCAGGCTTCAGAGAGACGGAGCAGGCAAGGCCAGAGCCCACCCTTGTGGCAGGCGTGGGACCATCCCTGATCAGGATAACAAGCAAAATAAGAAGGTGGTCTGTGGCTGATTTTAAAACACGCTTGCTGCCTTTGGTCCATATTCCTTGCCAATATCCATGTCGTGTTTCCCAGTGAAATATCAGGCAGTGACCTTCCGTCCTGGATTCGTGCTCTTGCTTCTTTTCTACATGAGCTGTGTTTAGAAACACCAAGTATCTTGGAAAGTATAATTTCACTAGCTGCAAAAGAACTCACAATAATTTTAAAAATTCAAGCATCTGCCATTTCTGTACTTCTGTGTCACACAGTGATGGCCACCCTCCAGTAACTTTGCTTCTGGGTCACTCGGATCATAGCTTACACTATTTTTGTTTTGTTTTGTTTTTTTTAATAATTTGTACATTCAGACCCTAAATGGATTGCAAGCTCTTCATGCTACGAGCTTTGCCACATCTTTGCATATCATAAAATCAGCAATTGTCCACAAAGAACATCTTTCAGGACGAGGTCTCTCAGTAACTCAAACACTAAAAAGTAAGATTTATTTTAGAAGGTCCAGCCACGAAATAAGCACATATCAGAGCGGAGATAGAAAATCAGCTTCAGGAAACAGATCGCTCACATGCCGATGAAACTCAGCTTCGGGAGCACAGGGGACTCGCAGCACTGCACCACTCCACACCTACACCAGGAGACTACCGGTGATGGGTGCACGGAGAACACCACAGGAACCGGCAGGAAGTGGGCCCCGTGTGGGCCCCTGATCTCACTCGGGCCGTGGGGAAACCACCTGCGTCATCAAATGTCCCTAGGAAGCCCCATCTGCGGCCATGAGATGCTGGATTCCTCCAGCTCGTCCAGCTCTTCTGATTATGATTTCGTTTTTGGTACAGATCCTCAGGGGAGAGAGAAGAAGCTTTGCTCTTTCAGACTCCTGGACTTGGTAGTTATTTTCATTGAAATTAAGACCCAACGTAGGATAACTCCACTGGCAAACTGTTAGTGCGCTGCCTGGCCTTGAGGACAAAGGAATTGCAAAACACACCTGCCCTAGGGTCGCTGAGGGTCTGGAGGAACCCATCAGGGCTGCCAGCCACATAAGGGGACAGGAGCACTTCCATGAAGTCGGGGGACGCAGGAACCCAGGTCGGCCTCGGGGTAGGAGGCACGTAGAGGGAAAGGAAGTCTGCACGAAGAGCCCAACCAGACTCTGGCAGAAGTGGCTTCTGGAGAAGAAGGATGTGAGCCACTTTGTGCTCCAGACGCTGTGCCGCTCTGAGTAGACGGATGCTCGTGTGCAGGGATTGGCCAGGGAGCCATGGGGCTGGACGTCCTGAGCACAGGGCCAGACCGGCCTTGCTGCAGGGGACACCACGGGCATTCGATCGTCTTTGAGCTTCAGTCACAAATGCCCCTTTCTGCCCAGGACAGCTGTAAATGCTGGGAGCACTTGGCCAGCTGGCGGGGTTCGGGGTCTTCATTCTCCTGCCCAGGGCTCAGGCCACCTGCCGGAGTCCCACAGCTGGCAGGGGCAGAGCCTGGAGTCTTCCTCCGCCCGCACATTACCCAACACAGGTGGCCAGACCCGTGAGCACCAACCTCGGGCAGCTGCAGAGCTTCTAGCTGGGAGGCTGCCGGAGTATCCCAGCCCGGCCGCAGGGAGAACGTGATGCATGCTTCGTATTTGGGGCATCCCTGTCGGGGGAGCGGCCGGCTCTGCGGCTCCGGCAGACAGGCCCTTGGCGATGCTGAGTTCCCAGTCATGGGGTCAGGGCCGGAGCCTGGTGCAGCCAGGGGCTATGTCTGCAGATGAGAATGTGGCGTACTGAGGTGTGTTTAACAGCAGCAGAGCGCCTGGACAGGAGATCCCATGAAGTAACCATGCCCAGGCGTGCTGTTACGGGGCACACACGCAGTGTATGGACAGAGAGAGGTGCTGGGCAGAGCGTGTCAAATCCAGGTGCACTGAGCAGCTGCAGACTGGCACGTGGTTTTACCTGTCCTGCCTGTGTCTGTCTCCCAGATTTTTTTATTCAGGATTATTTTCTTCAGGAAAGTGTCAGCAGAAACTCAAAACTACCTTTGCATGGAAACACTCACGGAGAAAATTGCACAGTCACAGCCGTGCGGCCTCAAGCATCCCAGAGCAGAAACGCTGATGTGGCCACGCCCAGGAGAAGGACCAGGCCAAGCCCTTCCCGAGGCGCCTCCTGACACCGAGGACGAGGATGCTGCCTCCTTGGGGAGTTCGTGGAAAAGGGGCGCGGCAGCGTGAACTCCTGGGTGTCTCGCTTTCCTGGATCCTCGCTGTGCTCTGATTCACCCGCGCTCTCACACCGGCTGTGAGCTCCTCTCCTGGTTGCGGTGCAGCCACCATAGGACACTTTACGTGTGGGTCTCGTCCGTGTGGCCACCAGGAGGGGCCCTGCTCTGTGCTCTGAGCCCGTGCACGCCTGTCCATTGGGTGGTCAGGCCTTGGGGAACGCCCCCAGTGCCTGGCTAGGTGGAACCCAGGCCCTGCTCTCTCGCCTCTTGAGCCTGCCACTCGGGCCTGGCCCTCTCCTCTCCATCTTGGTCAGCCTGGCTTGTGACGGTGCCTGCTGACTGCGATTTCTGTCTCCCACATGACTAAGGAAGTCATGCACCTTTTCCTGCACATAATAGTCGTTCAGGTGTCACCTTTCATAGTTTGACTTGCAGAGATTTTTGTTCTCTCTCTCTCTCTCTTTTTTTT